>NW_021680682.1:206076-206376 GCF_001412515.2 Diachasma alloeum | reverse complement strand
AAAATCTATACGGAGAACTAGAGCTGCCTGCTACCTTAACTCTACTTCAGAGCTACCTTAAGTTCGGAAAACTACCTAAATTGGTTACCTATCGCGTGAATCGATTCCCTAAATTTTGAGAATAATATTCATTAAATAACTTCATTAAATAAACCAGATATTTTGCAGATATTTCTTTTTTTCGAGTCATTTTTGTTGAGTTAAAGTTTAGTAATTTTGAGATTTTCCTACGTAAATTCGGTTAAGGATCAGGATATCACCGTGGAATATTTGGCCAAGATAATGTGCTACCCAGTGTTT
>NW_021680682.1:204485-205672 GCF_001412515.2 Diachasma alloeum | reverse complement strand
ATTTTGTATTAATATCGGCAATAGCGAAACACGTCAGTACAATTGTGTTTATTATTCAATGTCGACCTTACCTATCCCGTTTGGAATTTAAGACATTGGTTTATTGGTTTCTCGATCGATGATTGGTTTTGTTAATTGATGTTCTCGTCCACGAATCCACCCCTCTCTCCACGACCCGCACACTGAGCAGCCGAGTAAATCCCGTACCCTCGTAATCCACATTTCTGCGTATGGTTTGCGATATGTTTCTTGTCGTTATTGGATTTTTGGGGACAATCAGTATTTAGTTTTAAGAAAATACAGTTCCGTTTGCGGTTTGTCGATTCCGCGTTGCTAAAAATCGGCTGGCGCCCTAAATACACGAAGTAAGGATTGGATGAGCTGCTGATTGTTCCCGGAGTCGAGTTTTAGCGTTAAGGTTTTTGGCGTTTCAGACTTGTCGGATTGCGAGAACGAAGGTAATGAGTTGGCCGTGTTTGGATAATCGAGACTTCTGGGTTAGGGTTTTTTGAGTATTTGTTGAAGCCAAAGAAAAATCATTACAAGATACAATAAGGTCGTTCATTATTAGATTTTCGTCACTGAGGCCCGATAAGTGGCCCTTACGGGGGCTGTGTTCAGAGGGAGTAAACGGCGATTAGCTGGCGTGAGCTGGCCGGGACCGTAAAGAGTACTGTAAAGAGGACCAGCTATAGTAAATGAGACTTTTCGGGTTGACCCGTAAAGTTATACAGTTACTAGATGAGTAACCCACATGACTTATGTACAAATGCAATATGAAGTGAGCCGATATGGGCAATATGGCCGTCGGTTGGGTATGCGCGGTAAGCGAGCCGTCTAGTAACTTACCTAGTGAGTTGATTCAGCGGCACTGGCGGCGTTCTCAGTAACTAATCGGTTACAACAGTAGAGGTTATGCCGTTGTGAAATTATTGCATCATCTCACTGTAACTCAAGCATTATTCTTCATCCCCAAAATCTCGTCTTTTTTATTGTAATTTCAAGCAACTCTCTTCCTTAAAATCCATGTTTTTCTACGCATCCGTTAGGAAGTTTGTTTATTATTACTTTTTGGTTTCATTGATAGGTATTTCCAAATTTTTCATTCGATTTTTTTTCTTTTGTTTTTTGTTTTTTTTTCAATTTTTTTATTTTGTCATTTATTTTTTCTTCAGTGGGGGGGGGGG
>NW_021680682.1:170682-204475 GCF_001412515.2 Diachasma alloeum | reverse complement strand
GGGGGGGGGGCGAAGCCCCACTCGGCTTCGCCTCGTCCTGCCTTACCGACGCCTCGTGCTGCTAACTTCACACTCATCGCAAACCTCCGTCTACGGTCCTAATGACATAATATACTATTATAAGTTCATAACCACTTGTCTGAAAAAACATTATCTCTCCTTCATATAATTGTGTTGATAAGAAATCCACAAAAATTAATCTGAGAAGAATGGAGTTTCCTAATTTTTCCTAATTTTTGGTAACTTGTCTTAAATCTTTCTTATCGATGTAAGATATGTAAATTAATAAAAAACAAGAAATCTTCACATGTGTGGAGAAGAAAGAAATAAAAACCAATAGAATAAGAGATTTGAACGCTAGCAAACTCGCTGTTGATACTTGAAAACTTTTGCCTACATTTGTTAACATTTGTCAACNAATTTACAAAACATTTGTCAACATTTATGAACAATTCCCAACATTTGCAAAATGTTGGTATACGTTTCCAAATGTTGACAAATGTTAATGAATGTTTTTGCAAAATGGTGGCAATTATTCATAAATGCTGATAAATGTTTTACAAATGATAATAAATATTTGTAATTGATGACAAATGTGGGCAAAATGTTTTGCAAATGTTTGAAAATGTTGATTAATTTTTTTGCAAATGTCAATAAATGTTTGCAAATATTGACCAATGTTGAAAAATAGTGGAAAATGTTTGCAAATATTGGTAAATGTTGACAAATGTTAACAAATGTAGGCAAAAGTTTTCAAGTATCAACAGCGAGTTTGCTAGCGTTCAAATCTCTTATTCCATTGTTTTTATTTCTTTCTTCTCCACACATGTGAAGATTCCTTGTTTTTTTATTAATTTACATATCTTACATCGATAAGAAAGATTTAAGACAAGTTACTAAAAATTGGGAAAAATTAGGAAACTCCATTCTTCTCAGATTAATTTTTGGGGATTTCTTATCAATTCAATTATATGAAGGAGAGATAATTTTTTTTCAGACAAGTGGTTATGAACTTATAAATCTAATAATGAACGACCTTATTGTATCTCATAGATTTTTCTTTAGATCCCGATGAATTCAAATCTCGTTTTTTGCCCCAAGATACTTGATTTTAAGCTGCTTCTCAGAGACTACATGAACATAAATTTTTGCAGTGAAAAATATCATCCTCAGCCAACTAAATGTTTAAATTTTCCAATTTGGGTCCAAAAATCATAAATAATATAATAACATTAGACATAAGGAGTGATGCATTTAATAACGATATACATAGTGGGTTTGCGTTGCGTACGCATGATGGGTTTGTGAAGAGCACGTGTAGTAGATATACTCGAACCAGTCAATCTGTTCTTTCAGACCAATGGTGTGGAGTGGGGGCGAATTCGTTGGTTACACTGTATGCGTAGTGAGCTTCTCTTCGAGTCGTTTACTACGTTTTGAAGCTGAATATCTCGAAAAATAGTTTATATAAGGGAAAAATTTATATAGCAATATCAACTTGTTTGGATGGAATGAAGCTTATTCAGTTAGAGTATTCCCGTATAATTCTGAAAAATCTTGAGCGAGCTTGAAGGTATGTGCATATCACTATAAACATGTATAATACTCATTATCAATCATAGCTACATATTAAACATTGTATACAATATAAAGGTATCAATAATCATTTCTGATTATTATGAAAAAATTATCCAATCTGATAATTGACAAACGAGACAATTTTTTATGAGCGGTACAGTTCTATCCACAACGTCTCCACTATGAATCGATGTTGGATGATGTTGATAACATCGGCAGTACTCGTTAATTTCGCTCATGTTTTTGAGCCTCTCTGTCAATGTCTCCCATAATTCGTCGTGTTGTCATGCAAATTTTAAGAGAAATCTTTTCAGGAGATGTGTGGAATCTGCTTGCAGCATTTCCCTGTATCCAATCGAACAAGTCAGTAGTCGGATCCAAAGTCGAATGAAAGTATTTTGTGAACCATTTCAATAGCTTCCCACAATTTTCGAATGCACAGGTATAATTCTCGATGAGACTGTGCTCTTTGTGATTCCAGCATCTGGGGGTTGTGATATCTTTTGCTTTTGAGCACCCCAACACATTTAAGTCGATTATCACTTTATCGGTGTAAGATTGTAACCATTGTCTCTTCCGCAGTCCATTCACGAAGATGATTGTCACTCCTTTCGTGATCTGTGCAATTGCATCTTGAACCTCCTCATATGGAATAAATCCTATTTCCCATGCGATTCCATGGTGATTATTAATAATCCATTGATTGGTTCTTTGGTATTTTGCTGACAATTCACTCCATCCATATGGAGGTTGGAAAAGCAGACAAGCACACTCATTTTTTCCAACTGCTTGAACTGCCAGTTCTTTTACAATAAATTTCTGAGTTGGGTGTTGAAAACCTTGAACATCCAACATCAACATTATAATAACGCACTAAAACCGCAGATCGTGATGGTAGCAAATCAATTTTGTGTTTGAAGCTGAATCCAGTGGAGTCGGTTGATTTTATAGCAACTCACCCCCTTACCCCACCCCGATTTAAACCATCATGGAACATTCTCGAATATTCGCGAACAAGTATGACGTAATTTTTATTCCAAGACAGCAATGACTCATTACAATATGCAAGTTTCGACCGGTCATTATATTTCATTCAACTCCTAACAGGAAACATGGGATATCGCCCACCGCGCGATGCGTCATCGACGGCGTTATCGTTCTCGAATGTACAAGTCTCAGCAGGACTTACCGGAAACTCCCACCTCGCACATCGATGAGTTATCAATCTGAGTGACTTACCGATGTCATTTATCTTGAAAATATTCGACCATTGTTTTCACATATTTGCACATGTTTGCACACGTTTGCATGTTTGTAAATGTTTGAAAATGTTTCCAAATGTTTGCAAATCAGTGGAGGGGTTAAGAAGTTAATGTAAGAAAAATAAATATAACACTGTACATTATGAATAAATGTTTTAGATTATTTAAAAACAATAGAAATTCTTGGTTTTATTGTTACAAACACCTTTCTCCTTATAGTCATACATACAATATTAATAAAAAAAAGCATTAGCAATTCAAAACGAGCTGAAACAAGTCTCGAAAACAGATTGTCTATGCTTTGGTAATAATATAGGGTTCAACATTTTTTCATACAAATTTATCCAACGTTGAAAACGATGGCGGTCTAGAGCTATCTCCTCCCATGGACCTCGACGAGCAGATCGATATGCATAGTCCCAATGCAACATCAAATGGATCTGTGGCTCTAATTGGAAATTAATCCGTTTCATCTTCTTTTCTTGTTGATCTCTTTCTGCAGCACTCTTGCCCATCGGCTCCATCATCATTCAAATCAAATCATCAGGCAGATGACCGCGAGAAGCGAAGAATATATCATACTCAAAACTCAGGAGTTCAATTGAAACTCGCAAATTTTGGAAATGTCTTTTGATTATCTCCAGAGTTTGAGATAACTTATCACAAGGATAACACTTGTTACGTTTGAACTTGGAGCATAGATCTCTGAAGTTTTTGCGAAGTTGATAGATGAATTCCCTCAATGGTGGAAGATCAGGTGGTGCGTGAATCAATAATTTCTCCACAACTTCACTGTCATTGAGGCAGTATGGTGGAACTGAGTTCAACCATTGAATTTCATTGACACTCCTTGCCACCAATTCATCCTCCTCCTCCATGTTGGTGATTTTATCCCTCAGCTCCTCGCAGAATTTCTTCAATTTCCCCTCCGGATGTCGCTTAGCTTTCAATACTTCATAATTGTCCCATAAACAATGTAAGTCAGTCACCAGGTATTTTCCGAATGTATGACAATCCTTGTTGAAATACTCATGGATCATCTCCTCATTAGTACTAGATTCCCCATCGTTTTCCTTATGAAGATGATTATGATAACACATTACAGTAACTCTTTATATCACTGTAGGATACGAGGTTCAATCAATAGAACTGGGACTCAGATTGAATGCGGAATAGATAGGGTAGGCGCGTTATATAGAGATCCCCCCACCACAAATTAGAGGTTATAACTCATCTTGGAACATTTGAGAACCTTGGCGAATGTTCGAGAATAATCGAGAAATAACATGATATCTCCTTTGTATCACACCATGATTCATCATAAGATCATATTTCATGCAAGTCCCAACAGGACGGCTCTCCCATTACTCGAATCGATGAGTCATCGATGTGGCGCCAATATCCAATTTCTTACAAGTTCTAACCGGCCATTATGGTATCATGTAATTCCCAACAGGACAAAGGGGGAACCCCCACCGCGATAACGTCATCCTTTCTCGAATGTACAAGTCTCGGCAGGACTTAGGGGAAACTCCCACCTCGCACATTAATGATTTATCAGTCTGAGTGACTCATCGATGTCATTCATCTTGAAAATATTCAATCATTGTTTTCACATATTTGCACCTGTTTGCATATGTTTGTAAATGTTTGCAAATGTTTGCAGAATGTTTGCCAGTGTTTGCAAATGTTTGCAGAATGTTTGAAAATGTTATCAAATATTTGCAAATGTTTCCAAATGTTTACAAAATGTTTGCAAATATTGTCAAATGTTTGCAGAGTGTTTACAGAATGTTTGCAAATGTTTGCAGAATGTTTGCAAATGTTGTCAAATGTTGCCAAATGTTTGTAAAATGTTGTCAACTGTTTGCAAAATGTTTCCCAATGTTTTCAAAAGTTTGCAAAATGTTCGCAGAATGTTTGCAAATTATGTCAAATGTTTGGAAAATATTTGCAGCATGTGTGCAAATGTTGTCAAATGTTTGCAAAATGTCAAGTGTTTGAAAAATGTTTGGAAATGTTGTTAAATATTTGCACATGTTTAGGGCTTACGGTGAGTTCTCCCACCGTGCAAGTCAATGACTCATCGATGACGTCATTCATCTCGAAATCTCCGCGATTTTGGCGGCAATATCCAATGTCATCCATGTAGCCACAGGTTTTCATATTGCATACAAATCCCACCAAGACGGTTCCCCCACCACGCGAGTCGATGAGTCATCCTTCTCGCACGTTCCGTGACGGTGGTGCCAATATTCGATTTCATGCAAGTTTCAATATGTCATCATACAAGTCCCAACGTGTCTTAGAGGGATTCCCCCACCACGCGAGCCGATGACGTCATCCTTCTCGAACCACGCGAGTCGATGAGTCATCCATCTAGAAAATTCCGCGACAGCGGTGCCGCCACTAGTATCATATTCCATACAAGTCCCAACAGGAGTCAGGAAGTACCCCCACCACGCCCCCAAGTTCATGAGTCATCGATGACGTCATCCGTGTAGAAAATTCCGCGACGGTGGCGCCGCCTGGTGGCGGCGAGAAGCTTTGATCCAGAACCCGCCTAGCCAAACTACTGTCATGAGTAGGACTGCCAATTTTGTTTTATTTTCCGCCAGCAGATCGGATTCGAAAAACTACAGGCGGGTTCGGATCAAGTTCTGATCAGGTAGACATGATCAGATGATGCCTGATGAGAACCTGACTAAGTTCTGATCCAGCAGATCGGATCCGAAAAACTACAGGCGGATTCGAATCAAGTTCTGACCAGGTAGGCACGATCTCACCCTGAGGTCGGCTGCCTGACCCCAATTTGATCAAATTCGGATTTGATGTCTTTGATCGGAATTTGAACGGGGTCAATTGAAGAGAATATGATCAGATTCAGATCCGGTCCACCTGACATTAATTTTAATAAGTTTTTCAGATAATTTAATTAACTATTATTATACTATTCAGATTAAGTTTTATCAACCATTATCAATAATTATTTTCAATCTTTAAAAAGGATCATTATACTATAATTAAAATAAATGAAATTAATTTAATTTAATGAATTTAATTTAATTAATCAATTTAATTAACAGCCAGCCTTTGTTAAACGTATAGAAGTGAGGGATGATGATGTCGTAAATACGTATTAGAGGAGTATCAAATTTACACGCAAATGATCTTGAGAAAAAAAATCACCAAATGTCTATTTATCTATTAGAGTTATTGTTATCATCATTATTATTATTCATTAATGAAATAAATAAAAATTTAATTGAACATATTTTATCTCTGAGAATACACACGCACATCCGCGAGATCAGGAATAATCGTAAATTCAACGAATACCACGTTACAAATCATACAGGCAATGTACAATTTACTCAATAGTAATAGCGTGATAGCGTAGTGGTTACGGCATAGGATTAGCAATCATAGGGTCCCCGGTTCGATCCCCAGCATCGGTAAAAAAATAATAAGCTTTTTCAGAGTTAATAACTGTAGAGATTCATTAAGAAAGGCGGTTTACGGTGAAAGAATTGAATTATCTTTTGTTTTGGATTAGTTATTATTGATAATTGTGATTGACACAGACAGACAGGTCATCCGGTTTTCATACAATTGACTTGATCAAGTTCGGATCCATTCGTCCTGATCAAATCCGGATTGGTCAGAGGCGTAACATGTCTGATCAAGACCGGATCCGTCAACTTGATCAATACCTGATCAGTGGTCAGGTCTAACCTGATCCAAACTTGATCAATACCTGACCGGAATTTTCACTCGAGTAGCCAGTTATGCATGTAATTGGCACGTATGAAAAAATTCAATAGAAAAACCTAGTGCTTTCTCTAAGAAATTCTATTAACTTTCTATTCGAACTCGATAAGAATTCTGTAGCAATTTTGTTGAACTTCTATTAAAGATTTCTTTTCGTTTTTTGCGGATATTCGATGTCACATGAGAGTCATATGGCAGTCTTATGAGGGTCATATGGGAGTTAAATGAGGGTCATATAAGGGTAACATAGGGATCACATGATGGTCATACGAGGGACATATGGGGGTCATATGTGGTTCATGTCGGGTTTTAAAGAGGTTGTATACGAGTTATATAGAGGTTTTATCGAGGGGTTGCCAAGTTTATAGGCGGAGTTTCATGTGGGTTTTCTGAAAACTCTTGTATGGTTATTATAGTGGTCGAGAGAGGGTCGAAAGGAGGGGCTTTGTAAAGGCCTTATGGGAGTCTCCGAAAAGCTTTGCATTGATCTTGAAAAGATTTGAGAACGTCGAGTAGGGATCAGAAGTAGGTCTTACAGGGATCTCCTGGAGGCTTTCTATTAACCTTATGAGAGTACGGAGATTATAAAGGGTTTTCATGTTTTTATTTGGTTCATTATATTTGGTTTGGGCATTATGAAAGTCGCAGGGAGGTCTCCCGAAGTTTACAGGACTCTTCTGAAGACTTTGAATGATATTCTTAGGAAAATGGAGATTTTGTGGAGGCGATTATAAAGTATTATGAGAATTTTAAGAGCCTTGGTGGGATTCTATTAGGGTATTGTGACGGTTAAATAGGATCAAATAAAGGTCTTTTGGGGACGTCCTGAAACTTTTGGATTGATGTTATGAAGGTCATAGGAAGGTCTTATAGGGATATTAATGGATTTGTCGAGTTTCTTATGGAAATCAATGGCACTACATGCAGGTCTCCTAATGGCGAGGAAGGAGGATAGTTCCATGGCGGGTCCATGACCGTCTTCCATGATCAAAAATTACTAAGGGGGTAGAGAGTGAAGGTTACTTGGGAGAGGGGATGTTCAGCGAAAGAGTTGAGTGGAATAATCACAATGGTCTACCAAGAGAGTTGAATAGAATAACCATAAGGGTCAAACGAAAGACATATAAGTCGAGTCATCCCAAGGATCCAATGAGAGAGCTGAGTGGAGTAAACGCAAGGGTCAAGCCAGTGAAATAATTGGAGAGGTCTCAAGTGTCAAGTTAGAAATAGTGGAGAGTTCTACTAGGGTCAAATGCGAATAATGAGTAGAATCATAAGAATAGTAAATAGGAACACAAAGTTAAATAGGAGAAATGAGTTGAGTAATAGCAAAGATCAGTCGGAAGAGGCGAGCATGCATAGATCGTGGAAATTGAACAAGAGAATGAATGAAGTGATCACAAATGTCAAATAAGAGAAACGAGTGAGTAGGTCATACCTGAGATGAATGCTGTTATCACAAGAATTAAACGAACGAGACGATGCAGGAGGTCACACGATTCAAACCACAAAGAGAATTAAGCAGACCATAAGAATCGAACGGTAGTTATTTCAAAATTTTTATATCGCCAGAAGTCGATTTGGATTTTCATAACATGGAGAAATAAAGGAAATCTTATAGGAAATTCTATAGAAAATCGTATGGTGAATCCACGTACCGTGTACAGTTTCATACTGACCATGCTGTAGCTTTGTAGTTTTTTTTATTATCGAATAGTATTTTCTAATAATTCATTTCGAAATATTTCACAATAATTCAAAATGAAAATGATCAGAGGCGAATAAATTTGAATAATACAATCATTATCAAACATTCGGCAATCAAATGTTAAGTTCAGTTTGAATTGAGAGTCGGATGTTCAGCTATATAAATTAAATAGTACATTACATGCCCGAGCCTTGGAAAACAGATCACCGTCCCCCACGTGCAAGATTGCCTTCCGAGCCGAAGGCGACGATGGCCAGCACGTGGGGGAGGGTGATATGTTTTCCATGGCGAGGTGTGTATATTAATTTTCGCGTCGAGGGACCTGAAAAGAAATTGTCGAATAACTTCTTGAATATCCCGAATTAGTAAAGTTGATACATTGTAAACTGACCTAAAAATTACCATAAAACCGATAGCATTATTGACAAAACAGATAATTTCATAGTTGCACAAATGTCAGTGATAATAAAAGAAATGAGTTCGTTGACTAGCCTATCTCTCTCAGATAATTAGAAACAATTCATTCCATTCGTAAACATTAGGGTATTTAAAATCCAGGACACGTGTCCGTTCATTTTTCTTTGTTATTTTAGTTACGAGTTCACGATGTCATGACCCTCAAAAATTGGGCAATCATTGGATAAAGGGAGAAAACAAATACTGACTAATATGAATATTACATCAACGGATATCAATTGCAGCAGCACAACATCCCGATAATGAGGCGGAGACTTTTTACAGTAAATTTGAAGAGAGTGTAGCTGAATGGTGGGGGATCCAGTCGACCCTGGCTCTGTCTCTTTTATCGCCAGTCTTACTTAATCGTCACTCGTGTCTTCAACTCAACGGAATTGAATTCGTAGAGACCCGAGTCAGGATTTTCGATTTATTCTTGTTGTTCATTGCTTGTTATCCTAATATTGATGGGTAATAGATCAAAAATGTTTTCGATCCTACAAGTGTTTGTTTTAATTTTTATCTCTGGTATCCAAGAGTCATTGTCACGTAAGTAACTTCCGTATATAATTTTTTTTAATAAACAAGTTTTTCACGTTCCGATGAATTTTATTCTTTTATTGTAATCATCAATAATTAAAAATACCATGAAATCATTCTTGATAATGATGATTGCCACTTAACGTGAAGAATAATAAAAAAATTATCCTACAAATCATAGATGGACAATTAATTTCGATTCACAGAGTGGAATCCTGACGCTTGCAGGAATCCCAATGGAGTTATAGGGTCCTGTATCAACATCCGTCAGTGTCCAATACTTTTGAATATTCTTCAATCTCGACCCCTGGACCCTCAGAACGTTAGATTCTTGCAGGAGTCCAAGTGTGGATTCGAGGGGCGGGATCCAAAAGTCTGCTGTGTTGATCAGCAACAATCTCAGAGGCCGGATCCCAGCGAGAATAACAATAATAATAATAATAACAATGGAAATATTGCCTCACGTGCTGATCTTTTGCCTGAAGATTGTGGCCATGATCTCCAATTGAGAATTGTCGGAGGTGAACGAGCGGAAATTGATGAGTTCCCTTGGATGGTACTCCTCGAATATCAAAAATGTAAGAAAATGAATGGAAGAAAAAATTAAATTATAAACTCATGACAGGAAATGTCAAATTGTATCGAAACCATTTTTAATTGGGTGCTATAATTTCATATGGATTTTTTTTCATAATATCCTCGGGATAATATTTTCTTCAAAATAACATCAGAAGACATTCTGTCCCTTCCCCACACTTCAGTCTCGACCAACCCTTTGACTTCTCTGAATTAAATTTCGCCCTTAAATCCAAAAAAGAAAATTCCTCCCCTGGTCTTGACGGAATAAATTACCAGCTGATTAAAAAGACTTCCGATTAACTTACAACTAGTTTTACTAGACACGTTTAATGAAATGTTTGAAATAGGAGATTTTCCCCCGGATTGGAAACGCTCTTTCATTCACTTTGTTCCCAAATCCAACAATAGTGATGTAAGACCACTATTATTGGAGCACTAACCTCCTGTGTAGCCAAATTACTGGAGACCCTCATCAAAAATCGATTGCAATGGTGGTGTGAAACAAACAATGTTATTCCCAATTAACAAACCGGCTTTCGTCCAGGCCTCTCATGTACCGACAACCTCAGCAATTTGATTGAATGTAGAATTCAATTTAAAAAAAAACAAAGAAATTATAGCGACTTTTCTGGACATTCAAGGGGCCTTTGACAATGTAAACCCCGACATACTGATAGACAAAATGACTAAGCTTCAATGTCCCATTAATTCGCTCCGATTCATAAAATTCATCACACACGAAAGATTTATCCACGCTCACATACTTGGTGAAAATATTCTAACAGTTCGCAAAGGAATTCCCCAGGGTGGTGTATTATCCCCATTATTATACACCATTTACACTAGAGACATAATGAGAAATATAAATGATTCAATTAAATGTTCACTTTTTGCTGACGACATTGCGCTCTACTGCCCTTACAGTGGAGCAGAATCAGAAATTCAAACCCTGGAAAACTCAATTGCCCAACTGTTTGGAAATTTGAAGGAAATAGGGCTCGATCTAACTCCAAGCAAAACCACCATACTACAATTTCCGAAACAAAAGTTCAGACATGATGAAGTCAAAATCACAATTGACGGCTTTGAGATCTCTCCTAGCCCGGTTGGGAAATTCCTAGGAATATACTTTGACAGTGAGTTTAATTTTAAATACCAAGTCAGCAAAATTCAAGAAAAAACACTTAGAGCTTTAAATATTATCAAGTTTCTCCGACGAACGTGGTGGGGCTCTAACCCTTCCACCCTCATCATCCTGTATAAAAGTATCATCAGATCCATCATTGACTACGGGCTGTTTATATACATCCCTAACACGAAATTTATGAGAGATAAACTCGAACGAATACAATTTTCTGCCATCCGTCTTGCGCTCGGCTACAGATGCTCCACCCCCACCAATGTTCTAATCGGAGAATCAACATTCACCTTCATTTAAGACAGGGCTAAATTCCTTTGTAAAACGTATCTAATCAAAGCTCTCATGAATCAATCGACACTTACCTACCAAACAATTCATAAACTCTTCGAAATTGATTCTTAATACGCCACGACCCAGAGATAAAATGTTGACTAAATGTATCGGTGAGATCCTTCCCTTCAAAGAACAACTCTATACGAATAACAATTTTCATATTTTTACTATTTGACCCCTAGATCCTTCCCATCGACCTAAACGAACAATTAGGCCGAATGGCACAAGAGGAACGTGACCCCAATGATTATATTAATAGAGAACTTGAGAAAACACATCAAGGACACTTTACTGGTGGGAGCAAAAATCGAGAAGAAAATTATATTGGGGCTGCATGCGTCTGTCCTGAGATGGACGCCTGCATTTCCACTATCCTCGATGACTGTTCCTCAAGCTACACTACTGAGTGTGTCACACTCACCCTCGCGATGAAATTCATTAAAGAAAACCCTGGGCGGAATTATGTTATTCTGACAGACTCCCTCAGTGCCTGCCAAACACTCAATTCCGGTAAATTAACGGTCAAAACTAACCCCTATATTACTGAAATGAGAAATCAATTTATAGAAATTAAAAAAAAAAATTCCCAAACCGTAATTTCAATCTTGTGGATTCCTTCTCATCGCGGCATTGAGGGTAACGAGGCAGTGGATAAGCTGGCAGGGGATGCGGCGGGAGACCTATCAAACCAATTTAAAGTTCCATACACCGACTTTCGAACACAATTCAAATCAGAAGAATACAGATCCACAACAAACAGAATCATAGACGAGGCAACAAATGTTAAGAAAAAAAGGGCGTGGAATATTTTGAGCTTTACTTCAAGGGCTCTGCAAGGATCTGGTATAAAAACTGTAAGCTCCCGAGAGAAGCTATAGTCACGGTAAATCGAGTTAGAGCCAACCATTACCACCTTGCAGCTTCCTTGAATAGAGTTGGAATAACCAATGACCCAAGCTGTCCTTGTGGAGCAGAAAGTCAAAATTTTGAACACGTACTATGGCATTGCCCAAAATACGATGACCAGAGATCCACACTATTAGACAGACTGAAGAAATCAAACTATTCTCCGCCCTTTACTACAAGAAAATTCACGGATGCAACTGACCGTAAATACATTAAGGAAATATGCAAATACCTGAAAGACTGTCACCTACAAATACGAATTATCTAAGATAATAAAATGTAATATATACAACTAAATGTAAACGACAGTGTAAATAACCCAATGTAAGGGCTACATCACTATAAAATAATAATTTAAAAAAAAAGACATTCTGTGTAGAGAAGAAAATTCTGTAGAAGAAAGTGGTATTTTTTTCTATACTCAATAATCATTGAATGTGATAATAATATTCTACGACTAAACGACTGAAGGACGAGAAATTACCCTCACGCTGAATTTCTCATAAATATCTCGACATGCATATACTTGGAAAGACTTTTTTGTTGAGCAAAGGGAGACCTACAGAAAAGGTCCTCAACAAAAATCCTCTATTTTCCTCCAATTCCAACAAGTTTTTCAAAAATTTATCAAATGTAAGACTATATTCTAACTCCCAGAAGAGAGTTTTTTACAGCCTTTGTTAGGGCTTTCACTTCTCTGTAGGAAAAACATTCGCATCCCCCCAATTCCAAAATATCTGACAAAAACACCAGAAAAAATGAACCTTATAACGACAAACTGATCAATATGCAGAATATTCAAATTCATCACTTAAACACGGAGAGAATTAAATAGTAGACATTGCTATGTCAGTTTCCGACCATGGTAGATGTTACCATGGCTTAGTAAGCATTACCATGGACATGGTAAATGTTACCATGTTCCATAGTAACGGTTACTATGGAGCATAGTAAACTCTTCCATGGTAATAGCTACTATGGACAAAGGAATAATTACCATGTTACATAGTAGAGTTTACCACGTAACATAGTAGAATTTACCATGTAACATGGTAAATCCTACTATGTTACATGGTAAATTCTACTGTGTTACATGGTAAGTCCTACTATGTTACATGGTAAATCCTACTATGTAACATGGTAAATCCTACTATGCTAACATGGTAGATCCTACTATGTTACATGGTAAATCCTACTATGTTACAGAGGATGTTCCTGCATTGGAAAATATGTGGGACGTTTTCAGTCAGGCTTATGCTAGACTTAAAATATCCCAAGGTCATCAACTATTGATCTTGAATTGTTTATACATTGATGACTTTTTACTTATGTATGAAAAAGAAGAATTAGTGCAAAAAAATTCATTGTTTATTGTTAATTTTTGTTCTAAGATGAAAGAAAAACGCTTCAAATCGAAAAATGGTCTAGTGTCCTCAATTTTAAAGCTAAACAAGTTTTTTTCTCCAAAATTTTCAAACAATATGTAGAATAAGAATTAAGAATCGTTTTTTCACAAATAGAGCTGGCGAAACCATCTTCCGCAAACTCAATTTCAATTTTTCTTTCCGTTATTTTCAACTCAGAGTACTCTTTTTGACGTCTCAACTTTGCAGACTGGGGGTCAGCGAATTTCAGATTTTTGCGGACCTCCAGTCTGAAAATTTGAGGGGTCAAAAAGAGTAGTCCAAGTCGAAGATAACGAAAAAAAAAATTGGAATAAAAGTTGCGGAAGATGGTTTCGCCAGCTCTATTTGTGACTTTCGATGCTCTAAGACCCATAAAAATTATTTCATTCGACAGAGTGAAAAATTTACTTCAAAAGTTGTATCAAACATTTTTTTTTCAGACCAACCCCTCTTACACTAATTATCAAAAAATGCGAAAAACCGAAAAAATTGATATTTGCATGAAATTTTGGAAAAAAAAATTTTTTGAGTGTGGGTTTCACTTCATTTCAATGGATATTAACCATTCATGAAAGAAAAAACGGGTCGAAAATTTTGAGGTACAAAAGCGCACCGGGTATTTGTAGAACATATGACTTAAAATCTTCAACGCATGAACAATTCCAATAGGTCACGATTCCATTGCATAGTTGGGAGGAAAAAGTCAATTTCTGTTTGAATTTTTCTCTTGACATTTTTTTTCTGTTGAAATTTTTTGGCTCAGATTTTCCAAGTTTTTTCCACTCGGATTCTATAATGCAAAATGGAACGCAATAGAACTGGAGAAACTTGGAAAATTTGTGCCCAATAATTTTAATAGGAGAAATGTAAAGGAAAAAGTTCCAACAGAAATTGAAAATATTTTGACTCCTTACTTTCAAATATCCAATAGAATTGGCGTAAAATATAGATAGATTTTCCGATAGAATTGAAATAGAGATCCTATAGGAATCCCATAGGATTCCTATAGAATTTTGATAGAATTTCATAGCGAATTCGCTAGGCTTCCTATTGGATTTATTGATACGTGTAAATATGTACATATATATGCGTACGTATGTATGTATTACTTTGGAAAACAAAATTGGGAAAGAATGTATTAATCTTGATTTACTGATTTACAACAGATATTATCTTCCCTCTTCTAACACAACCCCTCAAAAGGAAGCAATATAGAAACGTATAGAAATTATGGTGAATGACTCGAGATTTCTAGAATTTAATGAAAAATGGATAGAATGTCCTAGAATTTCCGGGACTGCTCGAGAATTCAGGCACTTTCTGTAAATTTGGGAAAAATCCAAGGAGTTCCTAGGAATTTTGAGGCAATTCAGAGAATTTTTAGGAATTCGGAGGGGATATAAGAAAATCCTAGGAATTTCGAGAAAATTTAGAAATTTCCTATAAGTTTCGAGCCAATTCAGAAAGTTTCCAGAAAATTCGATAAATTTCACAGTTTTCGCTGTGTATCATCGGAACATTTGCTATGTACATAGTAGGATTTACCATGTAACATAGTAGGATCTACCATGTTAGCATAGTAGGATTCACCATGTTAACATAGTAGGATTTACCATGTAACATAGTAGAGTTTACCATGTAACATAGTAGAGTTTACCATGTAACATAGTAGAATTTACCATGTAACATAATAGGATTTACCATGTAACATAGTAGGATCTACCATGTTAACATAGTAGGATTTACCATGTTACATGGTAAATTCTCCTATGTTACATGGTAATCTTTTCCATGGACATACTAATTATTACCATGAACATGGTAATTTCTACCATGTCCGACATAGTAAAGTGATCCATGGTCCATGGCAGTGTTTCCCATGCGACATAGCAGAGATTACCATGTTTGATCAGTCAAAAACCCGTTTACTATGTCAACATGGTAATCTCTACCATGGGCATGGTAAATTTTACTATTTAATTCTCTCCGTGAAGTAATGAATTTAGATATTCTGCATATTGATCAGTTGCTTCCGTCATACTTGCCTTTCTTCTAATTTTTTGTGCGACAAATCGATTCTCTGAAGAGTACCTGCAAACGGTTCGAAACGTAGGTCGTTTTAACCCTAATTTAGTCACCAAACGCGTCACCAAACCCTCTAGCGTTGCCGAATTCACTCTACACCGCCCGGGTGCGTTTAGCAAGTTTCCGGCAACGTCGCGTCATAGGCTATTTCATTTAAAATGGGAGAAAATAATTCATCTGTTCGAAATAATTTGTCTTCTTTAGAAATTTCGGGAAATATCTTGTTCTAAAAACTAATATAATTTTTCAGAAATGTCAATTGACAAAGTCAAATTTTTTTGAATTTGTCCGGTTAGCTAGTCAATTGTAATTAAAGAAAAACGATGCGCGGCAGGCTTTCTCTCATAGGGTGACTGGGTCCATGACTAAAAATTCCATTTAGAAACTACTCCGTCAAAAAAACTGGGGTTAAAACCAATCTAGGGTTAAAACAAAATTGAACCATTTTTATTAATTTCTGATAGCATGCCGGTTATAACTTCCCTTGTCTCTCATTCAACGTTCCTTGACAAAAAGCCATGAATCTTTCTGAGTCCCACCAGCTGCATAATCATGCAACTCCCCAAAATCGAATCTCAAGTAATCATCGTTATTCTTCCTCCAGCTACCGGTAAGACAACAGCCTGTGGAGGAGTTTTGATCAGCAAGCGTTACGTGGTAACAGCAGCCCACTGCCTCAAAGGAAAGGACCTGCCCAAAACCTGGAGACTGACCAACGTACGCCTTGGCGAATACAATACGGATACCGACCCCGACTGTGTCATGGACAGCGATAACTCGGAGGTCTGCGCACCACCTCTGATAACAGTTGGAGTCGAAGAGACAATTGTTCATGAGAATTACCAGCCGCTGGACAGAAATCAATTCAACGACATTGCCCTCTTGAGACTCTCGAGAGACGTCGAATTTACGGATTATGTCAAGCCCATCTGTCTTCCTAAGACCAACGATCTGCCAGCGAGATTCTGGGTTGCTGGCTGGGGAAAAACTGAATCCAGGAGTTCTTCGGCGATCAAACTAAAATTGGCTATTCCAATTGTTGATCTAAGCGCCTGTCAGGGCCGGTACGCAAGCGCTGGGGTGAATCTTGGAAGTAGTCAGCTCTGCGCTGGTGGCGGGAGGGGGAAGGACTCCTGCAGGGGAGACTCTGGAGGTCCACTGATGAGTATGGAAACAGCTGCTGATGGCACTGGAAAGTGGACAGCCGCAGGGGTTGTCTCTTTTGGACCATCTCCTTGTGGAATGGAAGGGTGGCCTGGGGTTTATACAAGGGTTGCTTCATTCACGGATTGGATTGTCAGGAACATGAGGCTGTGAGGGATGAAGAAAGGGAAGAGGGACTATGAGAATTCTTAAGACAAAAATCTAAGGGTTGGTGGGGTTTGAAAGGAATTCAGAGAATAAGAAATTCAGAGCATAAGAATGATAAATTTTCGGTGAATATGGTCATTTGTGGTAAAAAATACCTGTTAATGGTTTTTTATAACTCTCGATATTTCGGAGTTTTGACAGAATGGAGTTACCACGTATGAAAAAATTCAATAGGCTTCTCCTATAGGACTTCCTATAGGATTTCCTATAGGTTTGCCTATAGAACAATTCTATGGAGAATTGAAACACTTTCTATAGGATTTCGTTCCCAAGTCTGTGGGAATTAAGATTTCCTATAGATGAAAGATCTATAGAGGATTCTTTGTAGGATGACTTATAGGATTTTTTATTCAGGGAGAACATTGTTTAAATAACCATGGAATATCTATAGGAAAGATGACTATGGGAACTGGGCCATAGCAATTCGTTTATAGGGAATCTGTTCATGGTAATTTGATTGTTTATAGAAATTGTTCCATGAATAACCATGGGATTTCTATCGGGGAGATGTCTATGGGAATTGAGCCATATGAAGTCTTATAGGGATTCGAATTTTTTATAGAAACTTTTCTATGAATAACCGTGGGTTTCCTATAGGAAAGATGACTATGGGAAGTGGGCTATATGAATTCGTGTATAGGGATTTGCAATTTTCATAGAAACTATGTTCTATAAATGACCATGGGATTTCTATTGGGGAGATGTCTATGGGAAGTGGGCCATAGGAATTCGTTTATGGGGAATTTGATTGTTTATAGAAATTGTTCTATAAATGGCCATGGGATTTCTATCGGGGAGATGTCTATGGGAATCGGGCCATAGAAATTCGTTTATGGGGAATTTGATTGTTTATAGAGATTGTTCTATGAATAACCACAGGATTGCTATTGGGGAGATGTCTATGGGAATTGGGCCATAGGAATTCGTTTATGGGGATTCGAGTTTTTTATAGAAACTTTTCTATGAATAACCGTGGGATTCCTATAGGAAGGATGACTATGAGAAGTGGGCTATATGAATTCGTGTATAGGGATTTGCAATTTTCATAGAAACTATATTCTATAAATGGCCATGGAATTTCTATTGGGGAGATGTCTATGGGAAGTGGGCTATAGGAATTCGTTTATGGGGAATTTGATTGTTTATAGAAATTGTTCCCCGATAGAAATCCCATGGTCATTTATAGAACGATTTCTATAACCAATCAAATTCCCCATAAACGAATTCCTATGGCCCACTTCCCATAGACATCTCCCCAATAGAAATCCCATGGTCATTTATAGAACGATTTCTATAACCAATCAAATTCCCCATAAACGAATTCCTATGGCCCACTTCCCATAGACATCTCCCCAATAGAAATCCCATGGTCATTTATAGAACGATTTCTATAACCAATCAAATTCCCCATAAACGAATTCCTATGGCCCACTTCCCATAGACATCTCCCCAATAGAAATCCCATGGTCATTTATAGAATATAATTTCTATGAAAATTGCAAATCCCTATACACCAATTCATATAGCCCACTTCCCATAGTCATCTTTCCTATAGGAAACCCACGGTTATTCATAGAAAAGTTTCTATAAAAAATTCGAATCCCTATAAGACTTCATATGGCTCAATTCCCATAGACATCTCCCCGATAGAAATCCCATGGTTATTCATGGAACAATTTCTATAAACAATCAAATTCCCATGAACAGATTCCCTATAAACGAATTGCTATGGCCTAGTTCCCATAGTCATCTTTCCTATAGATATTCCATGGTTATTTAAACAATGTTCTCCCTGAATAAAAAATCCTATAAGTCATCCTACAAAGAATCCTCTATAGATCTTTCATCTATAGGAAATCTTAATTCCCGCAGACTTGGGAACGAAATCCTATAGAAAGTGTTTCAATTCTCCATAGAATTGTTCTATAGGCAAACCTATAGGAAATCCTATAGGAAGTCCTATAGGATAAGCCTATTGAATTTTTTCATACGTGACATTTCACATATTGTAGATTATTCTGCAAATAGAAGTCATTTTATAGAGAATTATTTTCTGTACAACAAAAGTTTACTCATATTTCTATGTAGAACAACAAAATTCACAAATCATATGTTCACAATTCATATCCATCTTTTAAAAATTGAATATTTTGAATTGTGTATATGAATATACACGTGAGAAAAATTTTATAGGAAAATCTAGCGCATTCACTAGAAAAGTATTGCAGTTATTGTACGCGTTTTTTTGTAGAAATTTTTAATAGAAAATATTTTACTGAAAAGTTTTATAAATTTTGATCTTTCTGTATCACTTATACATTATACACTATGTATAATACATATAATATATAATAGGTAGGTATATCATTCGTCAGAATGGAGGTCACAACAGTGTAGGAATTTTTGGATGATTGGTGATCATTTCTCCGAGCAATGGTTATTCCCCGTAGAGTATGTAATGTGGGATTTTTTTAAGAGTGTGTACCTTGAACACAAGCTCAGTTATTTACCCAGAAATTCAAAGTAAGTCATGAGAAAAAAATTCCCCGTATGTTTTTAATTTTTTTTTGCATTCTTTTTATTCTTTCAGAGAACCTTTCATTTTAAGATGAAACATGTATTCGAAGGTTCAATCCAAGGTCACCATTAGTCGGTATCTCAAACTAAAACACAAATTTTTAGCATAATAAAAAAAAGAATTTTAAAAAATTATATAATATATGTTTTGTACAGCAATACTTACGCACAAATTTTTCAATGTTTTTTTCACGGCATTATTTCCTTCTCTTTTACTTATAGAAATAATCTCAACAGAATAACTTGTCTGGGAAGATAGAAATGTATTGATTAATCCTAGACAATATTTTCTATTGGATATTTTTTTCTAACATGCAATAAACCTATGGTATCTTGCAATAGGCTCGGAGAAAAACTAATAGAATTTTAAATGGAGGCGCTATAGAATTTCCTGTAGTTGCGTTAGTTGTTTCTATTCATTTTTTCCGTATGAGTATCTACCTACGAAGTAAAAAAAGCTTATGTGGACTGAGGTGATGATTGTTTTTACTTTAAGAATTTCGTTACAAATCAATTTCATGATTGTGATTAAGAGTTCATGCTAATCCAATGATAATGAAAACGTTTCCGGATCAATGATCGATCACACCTACGAAAAAATTCAATAAAAAAACCTAGCGAATTCGGTAGACAATTGTATTGGATTTCTACTAAACTTGTTATTATTTTTCGGCCAATTCTATTGAAATGTTAAATAGATACTATTCTGTAGAATAAGTCAATAGAATGCTATTCTTCTGTATAACTTATTCTATTGAGATATTTTCTATAGAATTTCCGGCGGCTCCAATTTCAAAATTTTTTTTCATTCTATTTTTCATTTCTTTTCATCAAGAAAAGAAAATAAAAAAAACTTGGAAAATTTAAGCGGAGGAAGTTCTATAGAAAATATCTCAATAAAATAAGTTGTATAGAAAAATCGAATTCTATTGAATATATTCTATTGAATATTTCACTAGAATCGACCACAAACTAACAGAAACTTTACTAGAAATCCCATAGAATTATTTAGCGAATTCGCCAGGTTTTTCTATTACATTTTTTCGCGGGTGCAGCCATTCTGGTTGATTCCTCAGGATGATTTTCTACACCTGAATTCATGAAATGATGAGGTAATTTTAATGTATTTTTATATTCAAGAATGAGCAACCAAAATGATGTAAAAATTTCAAATAAACTAGGAGACCCGTTTATGAGATAATCTAGTCATTCTTCCGGAATCCATTTAATGAATAAATGTTTTTTTTTATAGAAAAGAAAAAATTTCGTCACGTTGAATGGATGGAGTACAAATTTGGAAAATATCCGGAAGTTTATACGAAATTGAGACACTGACAACTTGTCATTAATCAATTGAAATATTTAATTACGATAAAAAGGATTGAGATGCAAGAATTCTGAATATTTTTTGCTTTGAATTTTTCACCTTGAACTTGATGCCTATACATTCTCAACCTTAGTTGGTTACCATATAAGACCCTGGTCACCTCCCCAGGGACTCGTCGCCATGTATTTAGCCTCAAACGTTGCCGAATTCACTCTACACTACCCGAGCGCATTTATCGAGTTTTCGGCAACATCGTACAATGGGATTTTCATTTAACATGGGAAAAATTTGTTCATCTGTTGGAAATAATGTGTTTTCTGTGGAGATTCCGGATATCATATCATTTTTGAATATATCATAATTTTCTAGATACCTCAATTGACCAATTCAATTTTTTTCGGATTTTTCCCTTCTTTTTTTTGCAGCTCATGTTCTGCAAAAGAAGATCCTTATAGAGTTTGATCTTTTTTTTGGATTCCGAGATATTCTGCTAAACCTATTCTCGAAATAAAACCTACTTGAATTAAGGCAATCTTTATGCCATCGGTTGCGGACTGACCGCACTGTATTTGCAGATTTCCAATCATCAAACTTTTCAATTAAATTATGTAAAGATACATTTCGAAAAATTCATGCATAAGCAGTATTATTGACAAGCTTCTAAAAATCACCTTCTGCTTGTGACTTTTGTCGTGGACAGAGTATGTCAAAATGGCCTTGAAAATGTATTGTTTATTAGCTATCTATCAGATGATGGTTATTGGCCTCTACGGTACTTGGCTGACTGACAGATGTGGAACACCGAAAATGTTCTAATAATGATAAGAAACGAAAATAATTTGAATTTAAAATAATTCAGACTATTTTTTTTGTTACATCAGAGGCAATTATTATCTGATTACATATTCGATCGGAAAATGTTCACAAGTAGTTATCTCTGAAAAAAGATCCACAATAACAACTTTTCAACTATTGCATAAATCTTCAAAGAGTACACTTTTCAACCTTTTTGAGCGATTTCCAGAAGGTTATCGTTTTTAAAGAGGAAATCCTTAAAGAGATAAGGCAACTGAATTTATCGTTTAATTTTTTAAGAATATCTCTGAAGTGAACGCACGTACAAAAATGTTCATGGCCACGGCCATGGCCTTTGCCATGGCGCTGCTGAGGGACGTTGCCATGGCATTGCCATGAAAAAAAAGAAAAAATAACTTATAATCAAATAATTAGGTAAGGGAGTTTGACCCTCTTGACCCTCGCAACTTTGTTGTGCCTTGTGACCCTTATGGCCCTTATGACCTTAAAGGTCCCAGGGGGCCGCAGGGGCATGAACATTTTTGTATTAGGTACAAAACCAGCTAAAATTTTATCGTAACCTTTTCTGTAGCCCTTATTATGTATTGCCCTATGAATTAGAAACTCATTAATTTTTGAGTTCTTTACTGAACGGAAAGTAATAAGTGATTTTTCTTTTTCTTAATAAATTTATGCCTCACTATACTAATGATAATTCTGTCACTGTGATTGTATTGAATGCGGGTGATGAAAATGATTATTCATCGGTAATTAGTTTATAAATCCACGAAAAAGTAATTTTCTGGTTGATGGAAATTTTATATTTTCCCTCTGAATTGACGACTTTCAGAATGATTTTTCCTATCCTTGTCTTAATTAATTCGAGGTTGAGTCATGGGTGAGTTATTATTTATGTGAATTTATATGGAAACTGTATTATGTTCATTATAGTATCAAAAGGTCAGAGTCGAGGTCACAGCGAAGTGGGAATTCTCGGATTATTGGTAATCATTCCTCCGAGCAATGGGTATTTCCCGTATAATATGTGATGTGGGATTTTTTAAACAATTAATCTGTATGTTGAAAGCAAGCTCAGTCATCTACCCAGAAATCCAACGTAACTCATCAGAAAAAATTCCCGGTAGGTTTTTAATTTTTTCAGGATGAAACATGTATCAGAATGTTCAATTCAAGGTCACCATTATTTGGTATTTAAAAGTAAAATACACAGATGTGAAGAATAATTTTAAAAATGGTTTCAATATTTTTTTTTCATGAAAAAATCGAGTGAAAAAATCGAGTGAGTGAGTGAATGTGTCATAATGCGGATATTTAGAGTAGCCTAGAATTTTTAAATTTCAACTAATCATTAAAATGAAAACAACATGTATATGTTCTGAATATTTTTCATTCACTTTTCATATTTAATCATTAAACATATGGACTTGGGGCCATGAAATACCATCCATAAATTTCTAAACATCAGCCTCAAGGCCACCCTCTCCCCAAGACCCAGACGTTCTCCGATGCTCCTATGAGAATTCCAATTACCAAGAATTCCTTTTTCTGATTTTCTAGAAAATTAATTAGCATTTCTTCTAAAAAAAAATTCACCGTGAAGTGGGGTAAATTCGAAGGCCATGTAGGCCGCAGGAACGCATCGTCACATTGCCCACTGACTCAGTGTGTTTCCAGACTATAGAACTGTTTTTATGTATTTTTCATTCAACTCAGTGATCACCGGATGGCCAGGGAATGATAAAGACAGACGTATAAATGAAATGAAGAAAAATGATAGTTCACTGCAGGGGTTATTACATTGCTGATAGTACCGAGATCTTAGGAATGGTTTTCAATAGTTTTGACAGTGTAGTGCAGATAAATAATTCATGTGAATGAAATTAAATCCTATATTTCCCCTGGAATGTAAAAAATTTCCGATGAAAAATGATTTTTTCTGTGATGGTAGTCCTTGTGATGACTAATGCCGGACAAATAAATGCACGTGAGTTTCAGAATTCAATTGATATAAATTATTATGTAGTTTTAGAAAAGTGAAATTCATTTTCATTTGAGAATTCTCATTAATTGACTCGTACATTTCGAATTCGAACATTAGAGCTTGAAGGAGACGCAGTAATGTTCCGCGAGGGGGGAGATAATTGTAGGACTCCCGTGGGAAAAGCAGGGACTTGTATAAAAATTAGTAGATGTCGAGAGTTGGTGGATGTTCTCAGACAAACTGGACATCCCACGAATGAGGATTTGGACAGGTTGAGGAGAGCTAATTGTGGATATGATCGGCTGGAGGCGAAAGTCTGCTGTTCCAGTGAAGTAATTTCAATTTTTCATCATTAATATTTACTCACACCGTGATGAAGCATTGACGAGAATATTTCAGTATATAATTGAAAGATATTCCTAAAACGAGCAGATTCCGTGGAGAATGTTGAGAGCTCTTTCACAGCTGAGAGAATTTGGTAGAGAATATATCCGTCAATATAAATTCATAAATGCATTTTTTTTTTCATAAAATTAATAGCTCGTGGAACGATTGCATTGTTTGGGGATATCTCTCTAATTACGGTACGAGGATTCTATTTACAGAGGAAATCACTTGTAAAGACCTGGTTTTGCGACATATAGGCACAGCTGCGGTAAGCCCAGTTAAGAAAATCCTTATTCCGCTATCGGGATAAATAAAAACAATATGCCGATCAATTTGGATCGAAGGTTCATCAAAGGTATTTCCCCAAAAAACGTGGTGTATCTATGTATCATTACGATTTGCCAATAATACTACTAATTATCAAGAATTTTGTCGATATCGCCGACCGAATGGCTGAATTAAAGTAGTCTACGAGAAATTTCTAAAATTGTCAAACTGTGGAATAAATTTACTCCAGACAGAAATTTATTCTGACGGTTTATTTGGCTAACAGGGCTTAGTGCAACCGGCCCATAATAGAATAGAATACTTCATTTCCTTGATGCTACTGTTACAGTTTTGCATCTACACAGGCTAATAAGTAAATATCTCCAATAACACTCCAATAAATTGTTTTTATGTCAATAATGTCAATAATGTATAACAACTTGTGGTAATATCACAGCATCACAATTTGAGCAATTGTGCAATTTCTAGTTTCTTACAATTCCTTTTCACCGTAGTCTTTCAACACTTTCTCTATCTTAGCTAGCCCCACATAACGGTACATTTACTTCGCCTGCTAGGGCATTTAGGAACTCCTTCCTCCAGCTTCTTTGGTTTGTCTTTCCTCTCAAGTCTGTCCACCAGTTTCTATCTGATACTTTTAGTCTTTTCATCACCAACTCGCAGCTTATTGCATGCTTCAATGATTCTACTGAGTCATTGCATGCCTGGCATTTGGTATCCATATAGCCGCCTTTACCTTCTCTCAATGCATTGCCACATCTCCATCTAGCCCAAGTCTCTTTCTGCCAAATCCTCTGCCTTTAGTCCTCTATCTGCCTTTAGTCCTCTCCTGTGCCAGTACTTCTCTATTTTTGTTCCAGTTTTGGTGGACGAGAAATAGCTGCAGTAGTTTGAACTATCCGCCTTATTCTCCCAGTCAGTCTGTATCTCTTGATCCATTACCGCTTTCTCCAACTCTCTGAGCTTTTGCTCCACTTCCCCCAGCTCTCTTCCCTCACGCATTTCTAATAGTTCGCCATCTCCAACTCGTTCTAGTGCTCCTTTCAAACTTTTTTCCCATCGAGTCGGGCTGCCGTCTCTTATGGTCCTTATTTCTTCCTTTAAGCATTTTCTCGCCCATCTATTGTCTCCCATGAGGCATAACTTCATCAGGAACGACCCAGCCCTTCTCCTCGCTTCGATCTCGATACTTCTGTTATTTGCTTCTAATCGCCAAATATATCCTGGTGTGTTTTTTGACAGGCCCATACAGGATTTCATATACCTACTCTGTACTCTTTCAATTACTTCTCTTCTTTCCCAGCCCCATATCTCAGTAGGTATGCTAAGCGGGTTCTGTATAGTAGTTCGCCAAATCGCCACCAGATGCGCCATAAGGCGTGGAAGGTTCTGGAATGGTGGCGCCACCGTCGCGGAATTTTCTAGACGGATGACGTCATCGATGAGTCACCTCATCAGCTCAGGGACGTGGTGAGGGTAGTTTGTGAGTCCTGTTGGGACTTGTATGGAATATGATACTAGTGGCGGCGCCACCGTCATGGAATTTTCTAGATAGATGACGTCATCGATGAGTCATCGACTCGCGTGGTGGGGGAATCCCTCTAAGATCTGTTGGGACTTGTGTGAAATATGATGACCTGTTGAAACTTGCATGAAATCGGATATTGGCGCCACCGTCGCGGAACGTTCGAGAAGGATGACGTCATCGATGACTCATCGACTCGCATGGTGGGGGAACCGTCCTGGTGGGACTTGTATGAAATATAATACTATGAAAACCTGTGGATACACGGATAAAATGGGATATTGCCGCCACAATCGCGGAAATTTCGAGATGAATGACGTCTTCGATGAGTCACTCGGGCTGATGACCTATTTACTTGCACGGTGGGGGAACTCCCCGTAAGTCCTAAACATGTGCAAATGTTTAACAACATTTGCAAACATTTTGTAAACATTTTCGAAAATTCTGCAAACATTTTGCAAACATACTAGTGCATAATACTCAGTATGAGTCGAAGCTCTTGATACTACCTTCTGTTTGAGTGATTTCCATAATATAGCATTTCCAAAAACTCTAATAAGAATTCCAGTAGTCGGCTTTCTATCAATAGTATCTGATGCTCAATCACTGTCTACGTATGCATCAATTGTTGTCTTTGAGTTTGAGGTATAAACTAATTTAAGTGATTTTGTCTAGTATAAATATTTTAGAACTCTTAGTGTATATTGATAGTGCTCATGATTGTAACTACTTTGGAATCGACTCAAATAATTTACCGAAAAAGAAATGTCAGAACGTGTGCCACTAGCAATGAATAACAAAGCTCCAATCAAATTTCTGTACTCCAACTCATAATCAGTCATTTCTGCTGGCTCTAATTCTAATTCATTTCCATGAGTGTTTCATACTTCTTAGAATTCTGAATCTGGTACTTCTCTGCGAGACTATCAAGGTATTTTTCTTGGTGTAAAACTAATTCTTTCCCATTTTGATGATACTCAACCTCAATGCCCACATAATGTTGTACTTGTCAGAAGTCTTTCATACGAAACCTCATATTCAATAATAATTTAAGTTTAAGCATCCCTCTTCCGCTCGATCCACAAATCAACAAATCGTCAACATACAGTATCACATATAATTTCTCATTGTTAATCACGCCTGTATAAAAACAAAAATCGTATTTTGACCTCTCTAAGTTTAATTTTGTCATATAATCATTGAAACATTCATACCAGTCTCGTGGACTCTCTCTCTCTCAGCCCACCTAAAGCCTTTTGCAATAAACAAACTTTTTCACCATTAACTTGATAGCCCTCAGGTGGGTAAATATAAACTTGAGATTTGATATTTCCATTGAGAAAAGCAGTTTGAACGTGCATTTGTTGAATGTTCCATTCATTATTACAAGCAACTGAGCGTGGAATTTTTAATGTATGCATTTTCGCTACAGGCGAATAAATCTCTTCATTCTCCTGAAAAACTTTTTGGAACCCTTTAGCTACTACCCGTGCTTTATACTTTCCATTAGACTTGATTGTATATATCCATTTAACTTCAATGATCTTTTTATCGTCAGGAGTATCAACTACTGACCAAGTTTCATTTATTCTAAGACTCTCTAGTTCTTCTTCCATTGCATTAATCCATTTCTTTGACTCAGGACTGTTAATTGCCTCTTCATAAGTTTCTGGTACACTAACATTGGTATAATTTATGTAAACTACATGATCATCGTATCTCTTTGGCCTTTTAATCTCTCGCCTGGTTCTCATGGGAGTTTTAGCTATTTCTGGTTCATCATTATGTTCTATCACCTCCTTAATCTCATCATTTTCATCTTTATCCATTTTAACATTACCGTCTTTAACAATTCCTTCCTGATTATTTTCATCGAACTCATCCAAGTTAAATTTGATATATTTCGTGTCTTGCTCAATGAATTGTACATTTCTACTTATTATTATCTTTCTGTCCACCAATATTTTGTAACCCATATCTGTATAACCAATCAAGATACCTTTCATTGCTTTTGGATTCAGTTTTGACTTCCTGCACTCATCGGGTACTTTTATATATGCTTTGCTTCCATATATACGTAGATTAGTGACATCTGGTTTCTTATTAAAAAATATTTCATAAGGAGATTTATCAATCTTTGTATTTGCAATCAGTCTCTTACCCAGATATGCTGCTGTGTAAATGCACTCAACCCAGTAACTCTTATCAATATTCCCTTCTGCTAACAAATATCGTGCTCTGTCCATAATTGTTTTATTATATCTCTCGGGCTCGCCATTTAATTCATGCGTATAGGGAGGACATGGTCTCACATAAATGCCTTCTCTTTTAGGTAAATCCATCAAATTGTTGTTAATAAACTCACGACCATTATCACAACGAAGTTTTTTGATTCTTTTGCCAGTTAAAGTATGTACTGTATTCATGTAATCAACGAATTGACTATAAACATCACTTTTGTTTTCTATACAATAAACAACTGCAAGCTTACTAAAATCATCGATGAAGGATACAAAATATTTCTCTCCATTGATACCTGTTTGAGCTATTGGCCCATTTACATCTGTATGAACAATTTCAATAAATCATTGGCTCTAGTTCTCTCATTCTTGAACTTCATGTTAGACATTTTACTCGATAGACAAATTTCACACTTTAGAACTTCATTCTCAATTGTCTTTGGGACTCCATCTAGTAATTGTAATTCACATATATGTTTTAAATCTCTAAAATTTGGGTGACCCAGTTTGCTGTGCCACTTCTCTTTGGCAGTCATCCTGCCCTCAATGGAATTACTGTACAACTTCACTCTTTCTGTCTCGTCATCTACCTTTAGTCCTTTTATTTCGAAAAGTTTTGCAATCACTTGATTTTTACTATTAAAAATATTAGCTTTTTCATTCTCAAATATTACTCGATTCTTCTGTTTCAAAATACTAGAGACACTCAATAAATTTCGTTTCATATTGGGCACATAAAAAATATTCTTTATCTCAGTTTCAACGAGTTTGTTACCCACTCTAAATTTCACATTAATATTGCCGATCTTCTCTGATTTTAATGAGTAACCATCTCCTATTCTTATGTCAATTGGATTCTTTAACGTCTTACTCAAAAAAAAAATTGTATAACAATATGATCAGAACAACCGCTCTCTAAAAGCCATGTTACCCAGTCATTGTTGTGTTTCTCTCTCTGGTTGCACCTGTGCTCGTTGTCATTACTTCAATGTTGAACGAATTTTTGGCTTCGATTTCCTCCTCTGCCATATTGCCAGTGACTCGTGAAGACGTATTCCTCTGTTGATAACTCCTCGGCTGTCTGTTTTCCATAGTCCAATTACTGCGACAATAACGCTCTATATGTCCAATCCCATCGCACTTGTAACATCCCACTGGTGGTCTACTTCGTTCATTTTGATTCTCCACTGGTTTCTCTGAGTTTGGTCGTTGTTGCTGATAATGATAATTATTATTGTACCTCGAGTTATCAAATCCATTATGTCCCCTCTGACCACCTCGTGCATTACGAGCGTTCCTCGGTCCCTGTGAACTGAAAGCTTGAGCTGAATTCCTTGTGTCCATTTTTGCATTGTCTTTCTTCTGAAATTCCACCGGTAACTTCGATTTCACAAATTCAACAGTTCTGTCCTTTACTGGTAACGCATCAATTAAGTCTACCATCCGTGAGAGGCTCTCCGGTAACGCCAACTGTAGATAATTCACTTTATCCTCCTCACTTACTGCTTTACCTGCATTTTTCAGTTCATTTACACACTTCTCAAACTGATTGAAAAATTCCAGTGGATCATCACCTTCTTTAAATTTCAAGTCCAATAGTCTCCTCTTCTTCAACAACTTAATTGTACTGTTTTTAACAAAATACGTTTAATCCAACTTCTGTAACATCTTTTTAGCTGTCTCCTTGGAGATAATCAGATTTAGCTGTGTCAGGGTGATGCTATTAACGATGTAATTTTTAGCCTTCAATTCTTTCTCCTTCCAGATATCTTGCGTGATATTTTCTGGTCTTTCATCGAGTTTAATCACTTCATCACATTTTTTCCATTCAAGGAAAGGATTCAGCTTGAATCTCCATTTCGCGTACTCCTCCCTATCAAACACTTGCAATCGGATCTCGTCGTTCTTCCCGGACATCTTAATCACTTTCTACTAGTCTTTACACTTCTTTTAATGTTTTTTTCTGTTTACTAACCACGCTCTGCTACCATGTTCGAATAATCCACATATTATCAACTTTCAATTTCTTTATTTAAATCTTAGAAAAACCTTAAATTAACAATATTATTCAGACAGTCTCCTGTTGCGTCATCCTCACTCAAAACCGTTACACACATCGTTCTCTCAACTTCTCGAAGCTTCTACGATGAACCTGCCCTCTATCATAGATGAATCAAATTTTATTTGAAATCATATTTTCCAACAAAATCGTTTTCAGGAAAGTAGTTCACTCGGTTTTTGGGGTTTTTGTTTTATTGTTTCTCAACCATTCCTCCATCTACGAATTTTGATATTGAGAAACGGGGGCATGTTGAGTGAGACATTTCATCACTGATGCTCTCAATTCCATTGTTTTTGGATTTATTGAGTTCAAGTGATGAAATGTTTCGTCAATTATTTGACTTATTAATTTGCATTATGTCTATATCTATATTATTTTTCATTCAATTTTCCTATAAAAATTCTGGACATCACACATGGGTAGTAGTCGTGAGAGATTAGCGAATTAACTTGATAACGATCATAAAGAAATAACAAGAAAATATCAACCTGATTCTGCTAAATTCAATCTGTTGAGTAGAAAGGGGGTATTTCCCTTTGAATACATGTGGACGTCCACATGAAAAAGGATTCTAGTTTCCGAGATATTCACTCAACAATGTTAAATTTTTTTCCATCTTCTCCAACGACGTAATTTTTGACCCCATGAAGCTCATTTTTAGCTGAAAATGTGCGAAATGTTATCAATATTATCAGAGTACACATAACATTATATCGACAAAGTGGTCCCTTTTCATGCGGACGTCCACATGTGGATAATTGGGGTAAATTGGATGAAACTGAATTGCCTGGAAAAGAAGGGTTTCACTCTCAAATGACTGACGAGCAGATATCTGATTAAGATGATCAACATGCTCTTAATGTTTGGAGTGCATTCAATATCAAAACATTGAGGGAGTATTCAGATCTCTACCTACAAACTGATCTCTTATTGTTAGTTGGTCCTTTTCACATTTTCCGTGGTAATTGCCTTTCCACTTATGAATTAGACCCTTTGCATTATTATACAACACGTAAATTAGCCTTTGATGCTAATATGCTGAAATATACAGAGGTAAATTTAGAGCTTTTTACAGATTTAGAAATGATATTATTTATTGAAACAGGTATTAGAGGTGGAATATCATAATGTTCAAACAGATATACCCATGCTAATAATCCATTTATGGGTGAGAAATATTATGATCCCCCGTCAGAAACATCATATTTGATGTATTATGATGTGAACAATTTATATGGGGCTGCTATGAGTATCAGTTTGCCATGTGATTCATTTGAATGGATTGCTACTGGTTCTGTAGACATGTTCATTGCTGCAGATGATTCTCCAGTTGGATATATTCTTGAAGTCGATTTGGAATATCGTCAAGAATTGCATGAACTATATAAAGATTTTTCGCTCTGTCCCGAATATTTCATCCCTCCAGAGAGCAAACATACTAAATTAGCGATCACTCTCTTCCCGAAAGACAAGTATGTAATACATTATTTAAACTTGAAGCAATACACAGCTCTTGGTATAAAACTAAAGCATATTCATCGTGTTTTGAAATTCAACCGGAAGCCCTGGTTGGAATCTTACATTGATCTGAATACTATGAAAAGACAGCAGTCAAAAAATGGATTCGAAAAGAACTTTGATAATTTGATGAATAATGATGTATTCGGAAAAACTATGGAAAATGCTAGAAAACAGAAAGATATTAAGCTCTTCACACATTGAATTGGTCGATATGGAGCAAAAGCATTGATAGCAAAACCCAATTTCCATAGCTGTGTGGTGTTTGATGATAATGAATAAATGGAACATCCGTATATTTCATGAAACCTATCCATATTGGATTTATGATCCTCGATTTATCAAAAACGATTATATATTACTTCTATCAGAACTAAGTTGAGTGTAAATTTGGGGGATTAGCAAAACTCATATTTACCGATACAGATAGCTTACTCTATCTGTTTCAAGTACCAAATATCTATGAGTCTACAAAACAAGACATGAACATGTTCGATACATCTGACTAATATAAAGAGAATAATGAGTATAGAATGCCGCTCACAAACTAGAAAGTATTAGGACTCATGAAGAATGAGAATAATGGTCGAATCACGGTTGAATTTGTAGGTCTACGAGCTAGAACATACGCGTTTAGGATGTTGAATGATGAGAAAGTTAAGAAGAAACCTGAAGGTGTTAAAGCTGCTACACTCAGGAAAAGCACATTCAATGATTATAAAAATTGTCTTTTTGGTAATGAGCACATTATCAGGAATCAGAATNTCACCGAGTCCTAATCCGGGACAAACTACCCTCCCCTCATTGAGTCGCCAAAATTCCCCGATTTCCCGTGCCAGATGCTTCCCTCTCCCAAAATTGCCACGTTGGGACCTACGTCACAGGGACGCCACTAGAGACTAGGTGGGGCCCAGAGGTCAACGAGCGTGGGGGGCAAGAGGCAGCCCTTAGGATAGATTACCGCNCAAGTATGTAATACATTATTTAAACTTGAAGCAATACACAGCTCTTGGTATAAAACTAAAGCATATTCATCGTGTTTTGAAATTCAACCGGAAGCCCTGGTTGGAATCTTACATTGATCTGAATACTATGAAAAGACAGCAGTCAAAAAATGGATTCGAAAAGAACTTTGATAATTTGATGAATAATGATGTATTCGGAAAAACTATGGAAAATGCTAGAAAACAGAAAGATATTAAGCTCTTCACACATTGAATTGGTCGATATGGAGCAAAAGCATTGATAGCAAAACCCAATTTCCATAGCTGTGTGGTGTTTGATGATAATGAATAAATGGAACATCCGTATATTTCATGAAACCTATCCATATTGGATTTATGATCCTCGATTTATCAAAAACGATTATATATTACTTCTATCAGAACTAAGTTGAGTGTAAATTTGGGGGATTAGCAAAACTCATATTTACCGATACAGATAGCTTACTCTATCTGTTTCAAGTACCAAATATCTATGAGTCTACAAAACAAGACATGAACATGTTCGATACATCTGACTAATATAAAGAGAATAATGAGTATAGAATGCCGCTCACAAACTAGAAAGTATTAGGACTCATGAAGAATGAGAATAATGGTCGAATCACGGTTGAATTTGTAGGTCTACGAGCTAGAACATACGCGTTTAGGATGTTGAATGATGAGAAAGTTAAGAAGAAACCTGAAGGTGTTAAAGCTGCTACACTCAGGAAAAGCACATTCAATGATTATAAAAATTGTCTTTTTGGTAATGAGCACATTATCAGGAATCAGAATTGTATCCAGAGTAAAAAAACATGAGGTGCACACAATCTGCTAGCAGAAGATGGTTTTGAGTTGGGAAGATGATAAACGTATGATTTCACTTCATACAACAGATACTCTACCTTGGGGTTATTTCGAACCACTTGTATAATTATATATATATATATATA
>NW_021680682.1:156288-169959 GCF_001412515.2 Diachasma alloeum | reverse complement strand
AGTTCCGATGGATCACAGTCCAGATAGATCTGGAGGTCGTCAGCATAGAGAAGATGGTGGGCTTCAAGGACCGAGTCACCAATGTCATTGATGAACAGCGAGAACAGCAGCGGGCCAAGGATGGAACCTTGAGGTACACCAGCATTAGTTTCAAGGAACGAAGATAGCCCACTTTCGCCTTTTACTGCTTGAGAACGACCAACCAGGTAAGAGCGAATCCAAGCCACAGCACCTGGAGAAAGGCCCAGCCTGGAGAGTTTAGCCAGTAGCAGAGAGTGAGAGACTGTGTCGAAGGCTTTGGAGAAGTCAAAAAGGACCAAAATGGTAACTTTTCGATCGTCAATGCCCCTCCTGATGTCATTAACAAGCCTCAGCAACGTCGTCTGAGTGCTGTGGCCCCGCCTGAAACCACACTGACGAGGGTCAAGCAAGCCACGCTCCAGAAGGAATGACAAAAGCTGATTATACACCAACCTCTCCATGACCTTCGCCAGGAAAGATAGCAGAGCGATAGGACGGTAGTCAGCAGGGTGTTTGGGACCAGATTGAATAGATGGCAAACGGTTATTGTTTAATTGCCTTTAGCGTACATCCAAATATCTCCTCTAAACATTTTCTCTCGAATTCCTGAAATCCCTTCATAAATCATCTTTCTTTTACAATCAGCGCGACTCTCCGAAATACGAAGTCGCCGAGTGTCGCTCCTTTTGTTATTTCTTCTGTTGTAAAGTTTTCGTTTCCCTTCGCACCTTCCACCCTGCCGTAAAAGAACCTTTCTGAGCGGAACCCTATCGTAAAATAATTCCTAAATTTTCCTTAATGAGTTTCCAGATGGTCACCGAGTCCTAATCCGGGACAAACTACCCTCCCCTCATTGAGTCGCCAAAATTCCCCGATTTCCCGTGCCAGATGCTTCCCTCTCCCAAAATTGCCACGTTGGGACCTACGTCACAGGGACGCCACTAGAGACTAGGTGGGGCCCAGAGGTCAACGAGCGTGGGGGGCAAGAGGCAGCCCTTAGGATAGATTACCGCTGTGATTGGCTCCCTACTATGCTTAAGGGTTGTAACTTTAATTTTAAGTTAGCGTAGGAGTAGCAGCATAATAACTTAACGAAAATGTAAGATCATTACTGTCTCGGAGTTCAAGAAGGAAGCACTCCTTCCAATCCAAGGTGTCTTTGCCAATAAAATTCCGAATAGTAGAAAATACCCGAAGTGAAGTTTTTCCAGTTCGAACCTTCCCGTTTCCAGCGAGCAGAGTGCTTTAGCACTCCACGGGCAACTTACCCGCCCTCTTCGACTACAAATAACTAGACCAGAGGACGTCGTACAATAAACGCTAGGCTTTCAGTAGGGGGACGAATTTGAGACCATCANCCGGAAGCCCTGGTTGGAATCTTACATTGATCTGAATACTATGAAAAGACAGCAGTCAAAAAATGGATTCGAAAAGAACTTTGATAATTTGATGAATAATGATGTATTCGGAAAAACTATGGAAAATGCTAGAAAACAGAAAGATATTAAGCTCTTCACACATTGAATTGGTCGATATGGAGCAAAAGCATTGATAGCAAAACCCAATTTCCATAGCTGTGTGGTGTTTGATGATAATGAATAAATGGAACATCCGTATATTTCATGNGAAGCCACAGCACATGGAGAAAGGCCCAGCCTGGAGAGTTTAGCCAGTAGCAGAGAGTGAGAGACTGTGTCGAAGGCTTTGGAGAAGTCAAAAAGGACCAAAATGGTAACTTNGTGGTGTTTGATGATAATGAATAAATGGAACATCCGTATATTTCATGAAACCTATCCATATTGGATTTATGATCCTCGATTTATCAAAAACGATTATATATTACTTCTATCAGAACTAAGTTGAGTGTAAATTTGGGGGATTAGCAAAACTCATATTTACCGATACAGATAGNAAAAGCTGATTATACACCAACCTCTCCATGACCTTCGCCAGGAAAGATAGCAGAGCGATAGGACGGTAGTCAGCAGGGTGTTTGGGACCAGATTGAATAGATGGCAAACGGTTATTGTTTAATTGCCTTTAGCGTACATCCAAATATCTCCTCTAAACATTTTCTCTCGAATTCCTGAAATCCCTTCATAAATCATCTTTCTTTTACAATCAGCGCGACTCTCCGAAATACGAAGTCGCCGAGTGTCGCTCCTTTTGTTATTTCTTCTGTTGTAAAGTTTTCGTTTCCCTTCGCACCTTCCACCCTGCCGTAAAAGAACCTTTCTGAGCGGAACCCTATCGTAAAATAATTCCTAAATTTTCCTTAATGAGTTTCCAGATGGTCACCGAGTCCTAATCCGGGACAAACTACCCTCCCCTCATTGAGTCGCCAAAATTCCCCGATTTCCCGTGCCAGATGCTTCCCTCTCCCAAAATTGCCACGTTGGGACCTACGTCACAGGGACGCCACTAGAGACTAGGTGGGGCCCAGAGGTCAACGAGCGTGGGGGGCAAGAGGCAGCCCTTAGGATAGATTACCGCTGTGATTGGCTCCCTACTATGCTTAAGGGTTGTAACTTTAATTTTAAGTTAGCGTAGGAGTAGCAGCATAATAACTTAACGAAAATGTAAGATCATTACTGTCTCGGAGTTCAAGAAGGAAGCACTCCTTCCAATCCAAGGTGTCTTTGCCAATAAAATTCCGAATAGTAGAAAATACCCGAAGTGAAGTTTTTCCAGTTCGAACCTTCCCGTTTCCAGCGAGCAGAGTGCTTTAGCACTCCACGGGCAACTTACCCGCCCTCTTCGACTACAAATAACTAGACCAGAGGACGTCGTACAATAAACGCTAGGCTTTCAGTAGGGGGACGAATTTGAGACCATCAGTAAGACTCAAATAGTGGCCGCGGGTAGCGCTGACGGTCATTTTATAGTGTTACCGACTGTTCACTGGAGAAACTCAAAGCACATGAATCTGTATCCTATTTCTAAGAACGTAAAAATAATTTATTAATAAAAATACATTGCAACGCAATACAATGAAACTCCAAATAGTTAGGAAATGAAGGCTGCTATTAATATAATACATGAAAAGTAAGCCAAGGAGTAAAATAACTACCATAATTAATTCCATCGATTGGCCCAAAAACACGCAGCCCAGTGCAAGTTATTCCATTTAGTTTTTTCAATTAGAAAAAATGCAACAATCACATTAAAATAACAATTAACGAATATATAAAGTAATTTTCGCTCTACTAAATATTCCTATTAGTCAATTCTAGTAATAATTCAGAATTCGAATATCTATTTTCTTCAAAATACCAATCATATCCTTCTATGCATTTTCTTCTAAATCACTTTTATTTGTTTCCTCAATGTTTGGATTTTTTTCTTTTTGCCATCATTCAATCTTTTGAAGAATTTCGCTAGAAAATGACCACGTAGCACCATATACAAATTGATCACCTGTTTGGTCAATGTGTGGCAGTGTTCTTTACATCCAATCAATAAAAATTCTGGAGTACTTCCAATTGCTGCCAGTACTTGATCAGATATTCTGAGAACTGTGTCAAATTGAATTCCATTCTCCGAAACTTCTGCCAAAACAATCTTCTCTATNAGTTGAGTGTAAATTTGGGGGATTAGCAAAACTCATATTTACCGATACAGATAGCTTACTCTATCTGTTTCAAGTACCAAATATCTATGAGTCTACAAAACANTACCGGGTATATCCTCCGATTTTTCGAGCGACGTATCCAGCTATATAACTTTGAACATAGTCACTCGTACTTATGATGTGGTAATTGTGATCCAATCCAGGCTGTTTCTTGCTGGCCAGGTCGTTCCTCGTCTATCTCCATGTCTTCCATTTCCGAGTTGGAGATGCAATAATTGTGATCTAAGAGAGGATGATAAGCTGGAAAATTCCAATCACCCACGCTGTCCTCGCTGAAGGCAACGTATTCAATATTATTGTGCTCTGCGTCCAGTAAATCCAACCATTCTTGTTTTCTGGATGAATTCTCCAACTTTGTCTGATCTTTGAGACTTATCAACGTTTCTAAGATGTCTCCTCCAGAGATATTAGTATTTTTTGGAGGTTTCGTTAATGAATATGCGCTCATCAATCGATATATCTGCGCAAACTATTATGCATCAGGATGCTGTTGCACCCACATGCTGCTCGGACGAGAGCAGAAAAGAATATTCAAGAGTACATCATTCAAAAATATCATCACGTATGAAGAAATTGGCGGTTTCTATAATATTGACTAGGAAAGATTTCATATTGAAAAATCCGATAGGATTCGATTTTCCTGCTCAACGAATTTCATATTTTCTGTAGGATCCCCTTGGGCTAAATTATCTAAGTGTTTAGGTTTGATATTCTTAATTTGAAAAAATAAAAATACAATGATGGCAACCTAACATATTTGAGCCGGGAAAATTTCAAGGAAATTACCTCAATAGGAAAGTTGCATGAAAAAAAAGAGTTCTCTTAGATTTTTCTGTAAAAAATTCTAATAGGAACAACCAAAAACTAATGGAAATTTCTATAGAAATCCAATAGAATTGTCTAGCGAACTCGCTAGGTTTTTCTATAGAATTTTTCAACGCATGGTATTCTATCGGACAAATTTTGAAATATTGTTACCTCGACTACATCCTGATTGACACGACAAGTCAGGAGATACTGATAACCGTGCCTCGTATGAAGATAATCAAAAAGCTCGAGGGTCGCCTGGAGAGTAACTTTCAATCCAAGCAGTGTCGATGCTGAGAGACACGTCAATACTGGATTACTGGTATTGCACAGATCTTCCCATTGTTTCAAATATGATAAGAAATCTGCAATTGACTGAAAATGAAAATATTTTGTAGTTATTAATTGGATTATATGTTCCGGGGAAAAAAAATTCAATGAATATATTCATCATACCTTCTTGTGCACAGAAGTGTGACGTAAAGCTCCTGCTGGATTTCGAGACATCATGGCCGTGATCAAATCATCGACTCGCTTGCAGAACAGTCCAGAAGGCAAACTCTCTTTAACATGGAGGGCCATTGCCACTTGAACGTGCGGGCAAAATAGCTGAAGATAATTGAAATAAAAAGTCATTAGTGTGTTTATGGTAGTCGTGTAAGTAAGCCCGGCTCGATTGTAGATGATGTCTGTCATTACTTGAAATGCCATCGGTACATTCATCTTTCGGAATCCACTTGGATTTAAATGTTCCCATGACAAAACATGAGCAAGGCGTGGGGCCGGTGAATCTGGTGGTTCAGCTCTCAGTACAGCTTCCCAATTACCTAATGTAACACCGCCGTCAGGTGTCTAAAATAATTTTTAAAAAAATTCTATCAGAAAGCACACAGTCATATTCAAATAACAATTATCCAGGACAATGGAAATATGAAAATAAATGAGTGAAGATTAGTCATATTCAAATGAGGTAAATATTATTTACCATGAAAATTTTGTTTTTTACCACCCAATTACGTAAAGTTTTGATTAGATGGGGAAAATCAGAGAAAAACCATAATTTGCGGTCATCATTTAGAGGATGTTTACAGTCAACATTATTCTCAGCTATTTCAAACTTCTTCCACATTTTACGATTCCACGAAGCTCCACCGGTAGTTACAGCATCAACGAAGAATCCAGAATTTTCGACATGTGCTACTGCGTCAATAACGAGCTTATGAAGTGTTTCCCCAGAAGCACGTCCATTTGTTAAAAAAAATCCCAGCGTTTGAACCTAGCTACTTTGGAATGGTTGAAACATAACAACCAACGCGTGATCACCGACTGATTTTGTCCTATTTTCTGGAGTATACGGACCGAGATCCGTGAAGCCCTTGAACGTCGTTGTTGTTAAGTCAAAAAAGAGATTTTCACTCAACTTCATTTCATCGATTAACAATGCACCTATAATGATTATTTCGATTATTATCACAAGGAAATGCAGAGGTGATGTGAGGAAACATACCTCTTCGACTCGCTAGTGACATTCCAGTTGACTTTAGTTTCAAACATTCGAATACTGATTTTTGGAACCCATAGCGGCATTGGAGATTCTTTAAATAATTGTTCAATGTATCAGGACATGGGAGGATCAGAATGTCNGAAATTTCTATAGAAATCCAATAGAATTGTCTAGCGAACTCGCTAGGTTTTTCTATAGAATTTTTCAACGCATGGTATTCTATCGGACAAATTTTGAAATATTGTTACCTCGACTACATCCTGATTGACACGACAAGTCAGGAGATACTGATAACCGTGCCTCGTATGAAGATAATCAAAAAGCTCGAGGGTCGCCTGGAGAGTAACTTTCAATCCAAGCAGTGTCGATGCTGAGAGACACGTCAATACTGGATTACTGGTATTGCACAGATCTTCCCATTGTTTCAAATATGATAAGAAATCTGCAATTGACTGAAAATGAAAATATTTTGTAGTTATTAATTGGATTATATGTTCCGGGGAAAAAAAATTCAATGAATATATTCATCATACCTTCTTGTGCACAGAAGTGTGACGTAAAGCTCCTGCTGGATTTCGAGACATCATGGCCGTGATCAAATCATCGACTCGCTTGCAGAACAGTCCAGAAGGCAAACTCTCTTTAACATGGAGGGCCATTGCCACTTGAACGTGCGGGCAAAATAGCTGAAGATAATTGAAATAAAAAGTCATTAGTGTGTTTATGGTAGTCGTGTAAGTAAGCCCGGCTCGATTGTAGATGATGTCTGTCATTACTTGAAATGCCATCGGTAAATTCATCTTTCGGAATCCACTTGGATTTAAATGTTCCCCTGATAAAACATGAGCAAGGCGTGAGGCCGGTGAATCTGGTGGTTCGGCTCTCAGTACAGCTTCCCAATTATCTAATGTAATGCCGCCGTCAGGTGTCTAAAATAATTTTTTTTTTAATTCTATCAGAAAGCACGCAGTCATATTCAAATAACAATTATTCAGGACAATGGAAATATGAAAATAAATGAGTGAAGATTGGTCATATTCAAACGAGGTAAATATTATTTACCATAAAAATTTTGGTTTTTACCACCCAATTACGTAAAGTTTTGATTAGATGGGGAAAATCTAAGAAAAACCATAATTTGCGGTCATCGTTTAGAAGATGTTTACAGCCAACATTATTCTCATCTATTCCAAACTTCTTCCACATTTTACGATTCCACGAAGCTCCATCGGTAGTTACAGCATCAACGAAGAATCCAGAATTTTCGACATGTGCTAATGCGACAATAACGAACTTATGAAGTGTTCCAGAAGCACTTCCATTTGTTAAAAAACATCCCAGCGTTTGAACCCCGCTACCTTGGAATGGTTGAAACATAACAACCAACGCGTGATCACCGACTGATTTTGTCCTATTTTCTGGAGTATACGGACCGAGATCCGTGAAGCCCTTGAACGTCATTGTTGTTGAGTCAAAAAAGAGATTTTCACTCAACTTCATTTCATCGATTAACAATGCACCTATAATGAGACATTTCGATTATTATGGGAAGGAAATGCAGAGGTCATGTGAGGAAACATACCTCTTCGACTCGCTGGTGACATTCCAGATTCTTAGACCCGGGTTCGATTCCCGGCTGGGTGAAGCGGAAATTTTTTCTCTCTAAATTCTAATTCTCTTAGAATTTTTTTTTTTTTCCAGTTGACTTTAGTTTCAAACATTCGAATACTGATTTTTGGAACCCATAGCGGCATTGGAGATTCTTTAAATAATTGTTCAATGTATCAGGACATGGGAGGATCAGAATGTCCATCCGTCTCAAGTCGTCATATAAAGCTTTACTTTTAATCCGGACTAAAATGCAATTATAAATCCACTCTGAAGTATATCGACTCTGTCGCGGATCTGTAAGTTTTGATGAAGCAAAGCACGCCCGAATAGCCTCTTGAACACCGGGTGGTAACTGTTTTATTGCCTCCTCCATTGTCTCTTCACAAGAGGCGGCACAAGCCTGTCGTGCATTCGTAAACTCTCCTTTTAGTTCTTCAATCTAACAAGCGAATGAAACATTTTAGAAAAGACCTCTTCTTCAATAATGAATATGACACATATATTACCTTCAGTTTCAGAGACTTTTCGTGCCTACTATGTGTTTTGATTTTTTTCCTATTCTTATCTTTTCGTTCCTCTGCTCTCTTTGTTCTTTGATTTTCGGCGATTTTCACACGGCGCCGTTGTGCTCGACAAGAAAGACAACGTTGATAAGGGCTGTAATTTCTCTTATGCGCATTCTCCGGTGAAACAATCATCGAACAGAAGGGGGAACGGCTAGAACAAAACAAGACAAGGCATGGAAAGTCCCAGCATAAATTAGATTTTTGTTACTCCGGTTCGGTCGAGGCCGCTGCACCCCTGCGTATTCACCGGACTCTTGCATTTCAACTCGCTTCAGTGCTTAGTTTTAAGCTCGGACTGTAGTCACCGTGCGAAGGAAATTGTAGTTTTTTCAACTTCCCTATTCATCAATTAACCCTTTAACCTAATTATTGTTCCTTTTTATTTCCTGGGCGCTGGAGTGGGTGAAATGGAATTTAAGGAAATGCTTAGTCAAGATAGAGGGTTAAAGTACCTGGAAAATTCTAGTATTTATTCCCAATATTACATCCTAAATGCTTGGAGACAAAAATTATTTCCAACAGAGGAATTATTTTTCCCATTTTCAATGAAATTGCTCATTGCGCGAGGTTGCTGGAAACTCGCTAAACGTGCCCGGCCAGTGTAGAAGGAATTCGGCAGCGCTTGAGCGTAAATAACGCGGTGACAAATCCCCGCGGGGGTGACCGTATTCTTATCCAGTGTAAATTTTTCTTCATTAAATCCTAAATTTCGCATATAACATAATGCTCACCTCTGATTTTCATCATCTAGTGATGTTCCTACACAAATTTGCATCTTCGGAACTTCTTCCAACGTAACTTCTAGATGAGCGTAATCTGTTATCACATCATTGAAGAAATGAGCTATTTTATGATCAGCGCTGTGAACTTGCAGCAAATATGTTTACGAAAATCAGAATAAAGGTCGATATTTAATTTTCATTACATTCTATGCACCACAATCGTTACACGCATTTTTCCAAAATGCTGCAAATTTTGCCTTATTTCTAGAGAACAGATGTATAAAAGCAATGATCGGAATAATCATAAACGGAAAGTGTCTCAAGGTTTGCATCTGCTTAGATTTTGGTAAGGTAGATATGATACAAAAAGTCCAAATATGCAATTTTGAATAGTATTTGTGTTTCGATTCGATTCGTCATTAAATTTCAAAATTCCAATATAAAGGAGGAGGTACTACTTTCAAGTTCTGCGAAAAATGGGATTGAGGGGAAGAAGAGCGTTAGGGTATAAACATGCTGAGATTCCTATCTGTGAATGACAGGTATTTTTTAGTCAATAGAAAGAATTGAGACATCTCCCATTTCTTATAAAGAATATACGATCGTATACGATGAATTTTGAGGAAGATCATATAAAATCCATGACAAAGTACTCGTGGAAATTTTTTTATAATTGTAGCACTAGATGCGTTTAGATAAATCGGGAATAAAAATCAATTGTATGGAATTCGGGATTCCACAATTCCTTCTGTGATGTGATTTTTTTTCTTCTATTCATAAAAAAGGAATTTCATTGAAAAATGAGAATATCATGGTGTTTCGCAGCCACACTTTTCTATTACTTGCAAACGAACATTAAAGAAAAAAATCACCGCAATTTTGCATAGAATGCTTTTTGTATTTGAAAAAAATGACTGCCCCCCCCCATAAAAGAATCCATTTCTGAATGATCACTTGGAAAATCGAAATAGAGATAATATTTTTCCCCGGGCTTAAAAAACGGTTTTGAATAGTCTCTTGACTATTAAATCAGGGAAGAGTAGGAAAGAAGTAGTCAAATGAGAATTCCAGGAACAAAGAAACTTTTCGCGATTTCAGTCGGCGATTCAGAAGAAAATGATTAAAAACTCACCGCAGTACTGAGATCTGGAGACACCATGCAAAAAATACGTGTTCACTACAAAAACTCCGGTCTTATTCTAAGACCGAAATGTCCGAATCGTAAGACCGGATTGTCGGAATTTTTAAGTACTCAAATTGATCTTAAAATGTAAGATCGATTACCGATCTCATTGCTATTTTATTTTAAATTATGCAGTGCTGATTGTCAGATTGCCCAGGGAAGGGGAGGGTTCATCCCCAAGTCTTTTTAACCCTCATTTTTCGACCCTTACATTCTGACCCTTCAGTCCAGGCCATTATAGTCAAATTTTATATTCTGACCCTTATACTTTGACCCTCATACTTTGACCGGAATATTTTGACTTCCCATTGAAGGTCACAAATAAGGGTCAAAATAAAAGTCAGATATAAGCATCAGTCTGAGGGTCAAAAATAAGGGTCAGGAATAAGGGTGCAATGAGGGTTAGAAATGATAGTCAGAGATGAGGTTAAAAAATAATGGTTAAAATCATTGTTGATTTTTGTTCCATTTTTTAAATGCTGCGGGAGAAGGGGAGGGGGGCGAAAGGAGTTAGAGCCAAATAATGATGATTATTATTATTGATTTTTTTCCCCTTTTTGGAACAGACTGGCGGAGCGGGAGAGGGCGGAAGGGATTATAGAGCCAAATAATGATGATAATTATTGTTTTCTCACTTTTGGGGCAGCGGGGTGTGGGGGAGGGGGTGGAAGGGGTTATAGTCAAATAATAATCATAAAAATTGTTAATAATTTTTTTTCCCTTTTGTGGAGCAGAGAGGTGGAGGGGGAGGGGATGAAGTGGTTATGGAGCCAAAAAATAATGATAATAATTGTTTTCTCATTTTCAGGGCGGCGGGGTGTGGGGGAGGGGGTGAAAGGGGTTAGAGTCAAATAATAATCATAAAAATTGTTGATAATTTTTTTCACCTTTTTGGAGCACAGTGGCGGAGGGGACGAAGGAGTTATAGAGCCACAAAATAATGATAATAATTCTTTTTCCTTTTTCGGGGTGGCGTGGTGTGGCGGAGGGGGTGGAAGGGGTTAGTCAATTAATAATCATAAAAATTGTTAATAATTTTGGTTCCCTTTTGTGGAGCAGAGAGGTGGAGGGGGAGGGGATGAAGTGGTTATGGAGCCAAAAAATAAAGATTATAATTATTTTCTCATTTTCAGGGCGGCGGGGTGTGGGGGAGGGGGTGAAAGGGGTTAGAGTCAAATAATAATCATAAAAATTATTGATAATTGTTTTCACCTTTTTGGAGCACAGTGGCGGAGGGGACGAAGGAGTTATAGAGCCACAAAATAATGATAATAATTCTTTTTCCTTTTTCGGGGTGGCGTGGTGTGGCGGAGGGGGTGGAAGGGGTTAGTCAATTAATAATCATAAAAATTGTTAATAATTTTGGTTCCCTTTTGTGGAGCAGAGAGGTGGAGGGGGAGGGGATGAAGTGGTTATGGAGCCAAAAAATAAAGATTATAATTATTTTCTCATTTTCAGGGCGGCGGGGTGTGGGGGAGGGGGTGAAAGGGGTTAGAGTCAAATAATAATCATAAAAATTATTGATAATTGTTTTTAACCTTTTTGGAGCACAGCGGCGGAGGGGGAGGGGACGAAGGGGTTATAGAGCCACAAAATAATGATAATAATGTTTTTTTCTTTTTCGGGGCGGCGGGGTGTGGGGGAGGGAGGTGGAAGGGGTTAGAGGCAAAAAATAATGATAATAATTATTGATAATTTTTTTTCTGCTCTTTGGAGCAGCGTGGCGGAGGGGGAGAGGGCGGAAGGGATTATAGAGCCAAATAATAATGATAATTATTGTTTTCTCACTTTTGTGGCGGCGGGGTGTGGGGGAGGGGTGGAAGGGGTTAGAGTCAAATAATAATCATAAAAACTGCTGATAATTTTTTTCACCTTTTTGGAGTACAGTGGCGGAGGGAGAGGGGACGAAGGTGTTATAGAGCCACAAAATGATGATAATAATTGTTTTTTCTTTTTCGGGCCGACGGGGTGTGGGGGAGGGAGGTGGAAGGGGTTAGAGGCAAAAAATAATGATAATAATTATTGATAATTTTTTTCTGCTCTTTGCAGCAGGGGGGCGGAGGGGGAGAGGGCGGAAGGGATTATAGAGCCAAATAATAATGATAATTATTATTTTCTCACTTTCGGGGCGGCGGGGTGTGAGAATTATGACACATGGAAAATCCAGGTAGAAGCATTACTCATAAAATATGATGAATGGGGGTATGTGTCTGGAGAAATTATGAAGCCTGAAGTGAGAGCTGACGATGCGGCATCACAGCAAAGGGCAACAGAATGGGAGAGAAATGATAGAAAAGCCAGGTCCGACATCATTCTGAATATCAGCCCGTCTGATGTGAAATTAGTTAAGGGCTGTACAACATCGAAAATGATGTGGGACAAGCTGAATTCAATCTACCAGTCGAAGGGACCACAGAGGAAGTCAACATTATTGAAAAAGCTCGCAGTAATGAAACTGGAAGAAGGTGGAGATGTCCGAGATCACCTGAATAATTTCTTTGATGTCATCGATAAATCACAAGAGATGGAAATCGAGGTGAATAAAGAATTATTGGTAATAATATTATTACAAAGTCTTCTACATAGTTATGAAGTCTTTCGTTGTACAATGGAATCTCGAGATACACTACCTGAACCAGAGGATTTACGTGTGAAGATCATGGCAATCAATGATGGGACGAAATGTGAGTCACAGAGCGCAACTCAGGATGCTATGTTAGCGAAGAAGAAATCCAACGAGAAGAATAAAAATTCAGGAGAGAAGAAGTTTCCATATCGATGTCACCGTTGTCACAAGAAGGGACACATGGCTGTCAATTGTCCCGAGAAGGAGAAAGACTCGAATAAAGTCAATAATGCAGAAACAGAGAGTTTTTATGCCAGGAGTGAAGAATCGGTGGAGGAAATAGCGTGGGGAGGAGTCTCGTTGGATAACAGGAGTGAGTGGTGCTTGGACAGTGGCTGCACCTCACACTTATACAAGAATGAAGAGAATTTCATTGAATTAAATAAGAAGAATTGTGGGAAATTGAATCTAGCCAGCGATGTGTCGACGGAAATTGTGGGGAAGGGCACTGTGAAGCTGACATCTGAGTTGGATGGGAATATCAAAAATGTGAATCTGAGAAACGTGGGATATGTTCCTGATTTGAGAATGAACTTATTATCAGTTGGGAAAATCACAGATCAGGGATTTAAAGTAATTGTTGATGATCATTTCGCCACAATTGTCAATAAGGATGAAAAGGTAATTCTCAAAGCTGAAAGATCCAATGACCTATATTTGATCAAGGAGAAGACTGATGAATGCAATTCTGTCGAGAGTGCTGAAGCAAATGCATCCAGATTGAATACGGAAGAGATATGGCACAGGAGAATGGGCCACCTGAACTACAGGGATCTTCAAGAGGGGCACAGGAAAGGAAAAATAAAGGCACTTGAACTTGGAGGATCAAAAGAAAATCTGGACTGTGAAGTTTGCATTCAGGGGAAGATGACAAAATCTCCATTTCCAACGAGAGGAGGAAAATCATCTAAATTATTGGAGATTATTCATACAGACGTCTGGGGACCTGCGAGAATTGAATCAAATGGGAAGGCTAAATACTTCGTAACTTTTATCGATG
>NW_021680682.1:151301-155945 GCF_001412515.2 Diachasma alloeum | reverse complement strand
ATCATGAGCCAGTTCTAGAGCCAGTTCCACAAATGAAGAGAGGAAGGGGAAGACCTGGTAAAATACTCACTGGACTCAGGGGAAGACCGAGGCTGAATTATCATCTCGTGGAGGCTGCTGAAGAAGTTGGTGAGGAAGCAGATGAGATTGCAGGACTCGCAGAAATCCCACTGAAAGAGGCATTGGAGGGACAAGACTCAGAGGAATGGCTGGAGGGAATGGCATCACAAATGAAATCCATCATCAGGAATGATTGGAACTTAGTCTATCGGCCAGCAAAAGCAAAAATTGTAGGAAGTCGTAGTGTCCTGAGAAACAAATACAATACTGATGGAACTTTGAAGAAAAGGAAGGCGAGAATTGTAGCAAGGGGTTTCACTCAACGTCCCGGCATAGACTACAACGAGATCTTCGCTCCAGTGGCACGACAAAATTCCATACGAATGATCACGTCAATTGCCGCACAATATGAACTGGAAATAAAACAATTCGACGTGACTACTACATATTTGAATGGGATTTTACATAAGAAGATTTATATGGAAATACCAGAGTGCTCAGAAAAAATCATGAAGAAAATTCTCAGAACAGAACCTGAAGGGAGTGAAATACATAGAAAAACGAGAATTATGCTTCAGAAATTCCAAAAAGTGGATCAAGTTTCTGAGATGAAGAAGGCCCTGTATGGATCACGTCAGGCTGGGAGGAATTGGTACGAGACATTATGTCAAGAATTGAATCGTTTTGGACTAACTCAATCGAAGAATGACCCTCGTGTATTCTATTTGGGACGAGGGGAAGAAATATTCATTGTTGCCATTTATGTAGACGACATTCTGGTCGTATCGAAACATGAGAAAATGCTCAAAAATTTTGAGAGACAGTTATCAGGAGTTTTCGAATTCAAGAATCTCGGAAACGTGAAATATTGTTTGGGGATCGAATTTTCAAGAAACCAAGGAGAAGTAACCATGACTCAGAGGGGCTACTTGAATGACATTCTTGAGAAATTCGGAATGAAGGACTCCAAATCCGTTACTCCAATTGAACTGGGAACGAGACTAACGAAATGTGAAGACAGTTCAGAGCTCGAAAAATGGAAGGATCTACAGTACAGAGAACTTGTGGGATCATTAATGTATCTCTCTGTATGCACAAGGCTAGATATCAGTCACGCTGTGAGTTACCTCAGTCAATACAATTCCTGCTACCATCAAACACATTGGATTGCTGCAAAAAGGGTACTTAGATACTTGAATGGCATACGAGACGTTGGGTTGAAGTACAGAAAGACATCAGCACCATTCCTGGGGTATGTGGATGCTGACTGGGCGAACTGCGTTCATGATCGGAAATCATACACTGGATTTGCATTCATTCTGGGAGGAAGTACAATTTCCTGGGAGTCTAAAATGCAAAGGACAGTTGCTTTATCGTCAACGGAGGCTGAATACATGGCACTGAACGAGGCTGCTAAGGAGGCTGTATATCTGCAGCGTTTTCTGGTCGAGTTGGGTTTTGAGAATCTTGCCAAAGGAAAATTAATGTGTGACAACAATGGGACTCTGAAATTGGCTAAGAACCCTGTTTTTCACAATCGAACAAAACACATCGACGTGAAACATCATGCTGTGAGGGACATCGTTAACAGCAGCACTGGTCCAAAGTTGGAATATGTATCTGCGAACGAGATGGGGGCTGATATTCTGACCAAGGGACTGGCGAGACCTAAGCATCAGCAATGTCTCGAGATTCTGGGAATTTCATTGAATTAAAAATTGAAATCATCCACATATCGAGGGGAAGTGTTGAAGAGAATTGAGCGATAGGTGGATGTTTGGTTGTCAAGGGGTTGTTGATTGGGCTTATTGATTGATATTCGTTCATCGAACGTTGAAGTACTGACATGTACACTGATTAAAATACATTTGTTATTCGAATCTTCGTTTACCTTTCCTTAATTAATACTAATTACTTCAAGATAAACCATTAATTTTGACCCGTCCATTTGACCCTTGTGACCCTTAGATTTTGAACCATAGATTTGACCGTTAGTTTTTTACCTTTGTGACCCTTAAATTTTGAACCATGGATTTTAACCCTTGTGACGGTTCAATTGTGAACCTTACATTTTGACTCTTGTATTCAGATGCTTACGTTTTGACCCTTGTAACCCTTACGATCGAAACCTTGGATTTTGACCTTTATATTCAAGCCCTTGTACTTTGACGCTCATGACCCTTAGAATTTCGCCCTTGTGATCCTTAAATTTGAAACCTTAAAATTTGACCCTTATATTCAGACAATTGTCGTTTGACTCTCATGACCCTCAAATTTTTACCCTTGCGACCCTACAATTTTGAACCTTCGATTTTGGGTTTGATATTCAGATCCCTTTATTTTGGCCCTTATGACTCGCAAATTTTGACCCTTGTGACCCTTAAATTGGAAGCCTTAAAATTCGACTCTTATATTCAGATCCTTGTATTTTGACCCTTATGATCCTTAGATTTTTACCCTTGTGACCCTTAAATTGGAAGCCTTAAAATTCGACTCTTATATTCAGATCCTTGTATTTTGACCCTTATGATCCTTAGATTTTTACCCTTGTGACCCTTAAATTGGAAGCCTTAAAATTCGACTCTTATATTCAGATCCTTGTATTTTGACCCTTATGATCCTTAGATTTTTACCCTTGTGACCCTTAAATTGGAAGCCTTAAAATTCGACTCTTATATTCAGATCCTTGTATTTTGACCCTTATGATCCTTAGATTTTTACCCTTGTGACCCTTAAATTGGAAGCCTTAAAATTCGACTCTTATATTCAGATCCTTGTATTTTGACCCTTATGATCCTTAGATTTTTACCCTTGTGACCCTTAAATTCTTAACTTTGGATTTTGACTTCGGTATTCAGACCCTTGCATTTTGACCTTTACGATTCTTAGATTTCGACCCCTATGACCCTTAGAATTCGACATTTGTGACCTTTAAATCCTGAAGCTTGGATATTGACTCTTATATCGGGTGAGTTGTGTTAAAAGGTCGTATAAACATTTCTTTTTCATTTTCTCGGAAATTTGTGCCAAGAGGTCGTATAAACACGTTCCCAGGAGATATGAAATCTCCACCTTTCAGATGATTCTTAGTCATCTGAGCCTATCTTTTCGAAACCAAATTTTCAATTATTACGAGGACAAAAATTATTGAAAATTCGGGCCAAATGGTCATATAAACACTTTCCCAGGAAATATGAAATCTCCACGTTTTAGATTATTCTGAGTCATCTGAGTCATTCTGAGTCATGTGTTGAATTTTTTCATTTTTTTACACGGAATTTTTTTTTTATTTTTTGAAAATGTGGACCAAAAGGTCGTATAAACAATTTCTCAGGGGATATTAAATCTCCACGTTTTGGATGATTCTGAACCATCTCAGTACAATTTTACGAGACCAATTTTTTCATTTTTGTACGCGTGATTTTTTCAATTTTTTTGAAATTTGAGCCGAAAGGTCGAATGAACAGTTTTCCAGGGAATTCGAAATCTCCACATGTTGAATGATTCTGAGTCATCTGAGTCCAATTTTACGAAACAGATTATTTAATTTTTTTAAGGGGATTTTTTAATTTTTTGAAAATTCAGATAAACCGGGCGTATAGGGAATAATAAATAATAAATACTTTCGTAAGGAATAATAAATTTCCATGTTTCAGATATTTCTCGGTCATTTGAACCTAATTTTTCGGAACATCGTTTTGGTCTGCTTGAAAAGAATTAGGAGATTTTTAAAAAATTTTAGTCCAGTGATCGTATCTAAGCATGAATATTTATTAATCCCTCAAAAAACGGGAATACGCTGTTTTCGTAAAAAAAACTCAATTCCCTCTGTGTAAACCAAAAAATATGTCTGAAAAAGTTACATCGAAATGAGTCACTCATCTGAAACTTGGAGATTTTCTACTCCCACAGGAATAGTTTATACAATCTTTTGGCTCAATTTGGACAAATCCCCGAATTGACTGTCAGTTTTGAGATTTGACAGCAAAAAATTTGTCTTGAAAAGTTACGCTCAGATGACTCAGAACCATCAGTAACGTGAAAATTTACTCTTCTCCGAGGGGATGTTTATACGACCTTTTGGCTCAAATTTTCGAAAAATTGATAAATGACGGATAAAAATTTTTTAAAAATTGTCTTGTAAAATTGGGCTCAGATGACTCAGAATCATCCAAAACGTGGAGATTTCATATTCCTTGGAAAAGTGTTTATACGACCTTTTGGCCGGAATTCAAAAATTTTTGAATTCCTTGTATAAAAAATCAAAAATTTTGTTTCAAAAAGATGAGCTCAAATGACCCAGAATCACCTGAAACATGGAGATTTCAAATTCCCTGGGAAAGTGTTTATACGATCTTTTGGCCCGGATTTTCAAAAAATTTTAAATTCAAATTTTCGGGAAAATCAAAATAAATTTTTATACGACCTTTTGGCACAACTCACGCGATATAAGAGTTGAAATCCAAGTTTCAGAATTTGAAAATCTAAGAGTCATAGGGTCACAATACAAGAGTCTGAATAGCAAAGACAAAATCGAATGTTCAAAATATAAGGGTCGCAAGGGTCAAAGTTTAAGGTTCATAA
>NW_021680682.1:150471-151206 GCF_001412515.2 Diachasma alloeum | reverse complement strand
CGTTTTGGTCTGCTTGAAAAGAATTAGGAGATTTTGAAAAAATTTTAGTCCAGTGATCGTATCTAAGCATGAATATTTATTAATCCCTCAAAAAACGGGAATACGCTGTTTTCGTAAAAAAAACTCAATTCCCTCTGTGTAAACCAAAAAATATGTCTGNAATGAGCTCAAATGACCCAGCATCACCTGAAACATGGAGATTTCAAATTCCCTGGGAAAGTGTTTATACGATCTTTTGGCCCGGATTTTCAAAAAATTTTAAATTCAAATTTTCGGGAAAATCAAAATAAATTTTTATACGACCTTTTGGCACAACTCACGCGATATAAGAGTTGAAATCCAAGTTTCAGAATTTAAAAATCTAAGAGTCATAGGGTCACAATACAAGAGTCTGAATAGCAAAGACAAAATCGAATGTTCAAAATATAAGGGTCGCAAGGGTCAAAGTTTAAGGTTCATAACAGTCAAACGACGATTGTAGGAATGAAAGGGTCAAATTTTAAGGCTCCAAATTTGAAGCTCCCAAGTGTCAAATTCTGAGGGTCATGAGGATCAAAGTACAAGAGCTTGAATATAAGGGTCAAAATCCAAGGTTTCGATTTTAAGGATCACAAGGATCAAAATTTAAGGATCATAAGATTCAAATGACAATTGTCTGAATACGAGGATCAAATTTTAAAGTTTCAAATGGAAGGGTCACACGGCTCAAATTCTAAGGGTAATAAGGATCAAAAT
>NW_021680682.1:141225-150461 GCF_001412515.2 Diachasma alloeum | reverse complement strand
AAGTGTCAAATTCTGAGGGTCATGAGGATCAAAGTACAAGGGCTTGAATATAAGGGTCAAAATCCAAGGTTTCGATTTTAAGGATCACAAGGGTCAAAATTTAAGGATCATAAGATTCAAATGACAATTGTCGGAATACGAGGATCAAATTTTAAAGTTTCAAATGGAAGGGTCACACGGCTCAAATTCTAAGGGTAATAAGGATCAAAATACAGTGGTCTGAATATCGAAGTCAAAATCGAAAGTTCAAAATTTAAGGGTGGCAAGGGTCAAAATCTAAAGACTATAAGTCTCAAAATACAAGGGTCTGAATATCAAAGTCAAAATCGAAAGTTCAAAATTTTAGAGTCGCAAGGGTCAAAATTCAATGGTCATAAGAGTCAAGCGACAATTGTCTGAATATAAGGGTCAAATTCTAAGGTTTCAAATTGAAGGGTCACAATGGTCAAATTCTAAGGGTCATGAGGGTGAAAGTACAAGGGCCTGAATATAAGGATCAAAATCCAAGGTTCCGATTGTAAGGGTCACAAAGGTAAAAATCTAAGGGTCATAAGGGTTAACACAAGCGTTTGCACACTAGGGTCAAAATCTATGGTTCAAAATTTAAGGGTCACTAGGATTAAAATCCAAGGATCATAAGGTCAAAATACAACGATCTGAACATGAGGGTCAAAATCTAAGGCTTCGAATTTGAGGTTCACAAGGGGCAAAATCTGAGTCATAAGGGTCAAAATACAAGGGTCTGAATATCAAAGTCAAAATCGAAAGTTAAAAATTTTAGGGTCGCAAGGGTTAAAATTTAAGGGTCATAAGTGTCAAACAATAATTTTCTCAATATAAGGGTAAAATTTTAAGGTTTCAAATTTAAGGGTCAGAAGGGTAAAAATCTAAAGCTCATAAGGGTCTAAACGCATGTGTCTGAATATAAGGGTCAAAATCTAAGGTTCGGAATTTATGGGTCACAATGGTCAAAATCTGAGGGTCATAGTCCCCCTCCGCCCCATCGCTTCAAAAAGAACAAAAAATATCAATAATAATTATCATTATTATTTGAATCTATAATCCCTTCGCCCGCTCCCTCNCATCGCTTCAAAAAGAACAAAAAATATCAATAATAATTATCATTATTATTTGAATCTATAATCCCTTCGCCCCCTCCCTCTCCGCCCCTCCGCTCCAAAAATGAAAAAAAATATCAGTGATAATTATCATTATTATTTGGCTCTATAACCCCCTCGCCCCCTCCCTCTCTGCCCTTCCGCTCCAAAAACGAAAAAAAATATCAATAATAATCATCATTATTATTTGGCTCTATAACCCCCTCGCCCCCTCCCTCTCTGCCCTTCCGCTCCAAAAACGAAAAAAAATATCAATAATAATCATCATTATTATTTGGCTCTATAACCCCCTCGCCCCCTCCCTCTCTGCCCTTCCGCTCCAAAAACGAAAAAAAATATCAATAATAATCATCATTATTATTTGGCTCTAACCCCTTTCGTCCCTTGCCCCACAACCCACTGCCCCTAAAATTAGAAAACAATAATTGATATCATTATTTGGCTCTATAACCCTATCGCCCCCTCCCCTTCCGCCCCTGCGCACTAAAAAGGAAAAAAAGAATCAATAATTATTATAATTATTATTTTTCTCTACAACCCCTTCGCGCCCTCCCCCTCTACCCGTCCGCTCCAAGAAAGAAGAAAAATATCAATAATAATTATCATTATTATTTGGTTCTATTACCCCCTCGCCCCTCCCCCTCCGCCCCTGCGCTCCAAAAAGGAAAGAAAGAATCAATAATAATTATCATTATTATTTTGCTCTACAACCCCTTCGCGCCCTCCCCCTCTACCCGTCCGCTCCAAAAAGGAAAAAAAATATCAATAATAATTATCATTATTATTTTGCTCTACAACCCCTTCGCGCCCTCCCCCTCTACCCGTCCGCTCCAAAAAGGAAAAAAAATATCAATAATAATTATCATTATTATTTGGTTCTATTACCCCCTCGCCCCTCCCCCTCCGCCCCTGCGCTCCAAAAAGGAAAGAAAGAATCAATAATAATTATCATTATTATTTTGCTCTACAACCCCTTCGCGCCCTCCCCCTCTACCCGTCCGCTCCAAAAAGGAAAAAAAATATCAATAATAATTATCATTATTATTTTGCTCTACAACCCCTTCGCCCCCTCGCCCTCCGACGAGCAGTTCCAAAAATTTGAAAAAAAATATCAACAACAATTAATATTATTATTTGCCTCTAACCTCTAATGGTTTATTGGGTTAATGACTATAAAGAATTAATAAACCGTTAATTTAATGATTGTATAAATTTATGTCGATATAAATTAACAAATGAATCAACTTATCAACTAATTAGTACAATTTCTGATAAGACTCTGAAATGGTCTTACATCAGCGATCTTAATCGGCGCATTGATCTTACATTGGCAGTAGATCTTACACCTCGCGGAACTTAAGCTTACCCAGAGATCTTAAAATCAGATCGGATTTCGATCTTATATTTGAGATCTTAAAATTTAAGATCCGAAAGCGGTCTTAACCCCCTTGTCAGACCGATGAACGATCTTAAATTACGTACGATCTCATGTTAAGATCGCAAATCGATCTTATTTTAAGACCGGTCGTAAGACCGGACTTTTTGCAGTGTTTTTAACGTATAAACGTCAGATAGCCGAAATTCCATTTTCCAAGGGTTACACAGGCAGCTCCAATTAGTCGGCAATCCATAATCCTCCACATCACACTGTAATTGCGATAAACTTCTATACGGCGTACTCGCCATTGGGAAAACATTGAAGTGGGAGATTGAGAATCAAACAAAAAAAGAATAATAATGGGGCAGGAGAACAAACGTTGTCTCTCCATCGACTGTTCGCAACTAAACTAAAATATTTCACTACCAAGGGGTGGTCCTTTTTGCCGGAAAACCAGGTAAAACAACCCACCCCCTCAATTATTTTATTGCACTAGATCATCGGGTAAAGAGTGAACCCCCGAGACCAAGGGGGCCACCAGGTATAATGAATGCAAGGCATTACCTGCATGAATGTTGGAAGTGTTGCGAATAAAAAATCAAATTTTTCGTATTAATCATTGAATTGGAGATAGTTTCATTTTTTATTTCAATTGTTATAGGGGAGACCGGGGCATGACGGGATACCTAAGATAACGGCCCCGGGTATCCCGTCACGCCCCGGTCTCCCCTGCGTAACGACGTTATATTTACCTTCTGATTCTTGAATAATGAAATTATCCAAGGAGATCAGTTGAAACTCGGAAAAAAACTCATACGGAGAAAAATTTTTGAATAGAATTTTATCTCAATTATTTTATTGCACAAAGTCATCGCGTAACGAGTGGATCCTCGATACCAAGAGTCCCACCAGTTATAATGAATGAAAAGCATTATCTGCAACAACGTTGGAAGCGTTGCGAATATTAATGGTTATACTTAACGAAGTTATATTTAACTTTTGATTCTTGAATAATGAAATTATCCAAGGAGATTAGTTAAAACTCGGAAAAAGACTCATGTGGAGAATGAATCCAAAATTGGCCATCTTCCGAGTTTTTTTTCAGAAATTATATAAACAAATTATGTTTTCTGCAAAAAGACGCAAGTTAGAAAAAAAGTAAACAGACAAAATATGTTGAGGAAACTATTATCTATAAAAACATGAGGATAATAAATTAATAGAATTGATTGTTTCATTGATAATCGCAAAAAAATCAATGAAACGGTTTTTTTTTTCAATTTTTTGAATAATTGTGCCACTCGGAGCGCAAAAAGTTATCTGGAGAAAGCGATCCATACATAAAACCCTATCGATGAAGAAAGAAATTAGACACTAGGACTTCCATTGCCTACCATTGGTTCCATTGGTTGTTCTTTTTCCAGGCCACTTTTCGGGAGCTGTTTGCAGCTCCAAAAACTCAATTCACGCGCTCAGTTCGCGGGCAGTGTAGTGCGTATTTGGTATCGATCAGGCTCAACGAGGAAATCGGCCAAATCCGCAACGCTGATCAATATAAAAAGGGATCAAAATATTCCAAAAAATCGAATCCCAATAACGCTGATTATTTTTTATTTCTAACTCTTCACGTAATCTAATAATAATAATAATAATAGTGATAATTTTATCAATTCGATAGAATAGAATGTCTTTCATAGGAGGAGCATTTGAGGAACAATTCGGCGTAAAAAATTATGAAATTTGTAATGTTCTATAATAATGAAATGAAAATGCGTGGAAACCCCCAAAAAGAAGGGGGAGGGGGAAAGGCGGTAGGCCACTGCAGGTCATTATTGCACTCAAAAGCAATAATGACTATCCACTCCTAGCTTTCTTTTGCTCTCCTTTCAAAACGATTATACCTGCAGTGGGTGGCCCCCAAGGGTGGAGGAAAGGATCATTATTAACTAAAAATCGTATTTTAAAAAACCCGTCAATTTCCCCAGTACCAATTTGATGCATTCATGAAGAATCCCCCATTTTTCTTCCGGTACATCTTTAATTGTCATTTATCAGTTGATCGTCTAAAAATTACAAAAAAAAATTTATGATTGTCAACTTAAATTTCTGAATACTTAGAGTATTTCCTTCTATAACGAAATGTTGAAATTTCTCGAACAGGATATAGTTTTGAATTGTAAACTATTTTTCTCTTTATTAATTGAGTTATTGATAATGAACAATATTTTGACGCCAAAACTTGATAAACACGCCTGGCTAGCGTGGAGCGAATCTAACAATGCTTCGAACGATTAATTCTCCGATTTATTTTAAACCTCGATAATCGGTCACAAGATATGAATCATTAATTTTTGGAGCGTATAAATTAATTACCGGGGCAATTCAATTAACTTGCATAAAATTGATTTTCCCTTGTTACATCCTCATTCAGAAATGTATAAACTAACTTTTTACATTTTACAATTTTATAGAGGGATGGAGACCAGAAACATATCACGACAAAATGGTCTTTTAAACAGATAGAATTTATTATATAGAATCGATGTGCACTGATATACTTACCGTCATCAGAGGATTTCATATTCTCGAGGATTGGCGGGAAGTATTATCTTATCACTAGAAATTGTACTGATCACTATAAATCTAGAAATTGGCCTCACTGTGGTCTAAATTCTCACCATCGTTGATCATTTGTCAATTTTTACTGTGGTTGTTCATGTTCATAAATATAAAATAACATGAATCATCTATCTTTTTGAATTTTTCAACGCATTCTGTAAGCAATCACTTTTTTCAAATTTTTCTCCCAACATCTCTACCATTTACAAAAATTCGCCTATTCAACTTTTACTTGAAAATTTAAATATATCTCAAAATGTGCGTCTTTTACTTATTTTTCATACAAAAATATGTAATATTCTTGTTCTTTCAATTTCTTTATAAAATCAAAACGAAGTTTGCGCTATTGGCTATAGATTCCGAAATACTCATTGAAACCTGACCAATAGTAATTTTCTCTTAGTTCGAAACAAAATAGTAATACAAAGAAGACCAAACCTTGTAAAAAAATAGATTTTCGAGGTTTTTGTGAGAAATTGGTAGAGGAAGAGGAAAAAATGTGGCTTATGTTGCCAGAAAATGTGTATCTTGAAATTTTCTTTAAAAAAGAAAGGAGTTAAATCGTCGATTTTTGCGAATAGGACAAGCGTGTGAAGTAGAAACTTGAAAAAAAAATAACATGATAGCTCACAGAATGCGTAAAAAATTAGTCAATTTGAGAAGTCATCATATTTCATGTACGACCAAGTTGGATTTACGTACGAAACCCCATATAGTATCGGCGACTTTTTATCAAAAGAATCACCAATGAACGCATTTTTCAAGCGCATTGAATAGACTATTCGTCTTCAATCACCACGCTGTACATGATTCTGTATGATCACATGAACGGTTACACAGAGAAAAAAGTTTCGATCGAAAGATATATAACATGCAATAATTCACACTTTTTATTTCACAACTCTTTCTCTATTCATGAGAGATAACAAATTCTTCTGGAATGAGAATGAGCGTGCGGCGCGTTAGCCCTCGCGCGAGGCGTCAGTGCGCGCTGATGGCTTTATCGGCGAATCTAATCGAGATAAGGGAAAATATTCCAGACAAAAAATGTTCACCATTAAATTTTACATACAATTAGTTTTGTAAAATTTTCTCCTCCGCCTGGCGGTTAATGAATTGTGATCGCACTTATGCTCCAAGATGTGGCTAGTTACCTACAACTTCTTTGTTGTGACATTGTCACGAGTAAACAATTTCAGATGCGAGGAAAAAAAACCTATGAAGTTTGTTCCCTCATAAAAAATACATGTTTCTTGAGTGTCTTTTTTGCAATATCGTCATTATTCGCAGAGATATAGCCCGTTAAGTGAGATTGCGGGGCACCATGCGCCTGATATTCAACGAGGAGGGATTATCGGTGGATATTTCGACAATTATTCTTCGTCGCCATTGAAGGCAGCACAGGAAGAGCAAATTGTCGGAGCTGTTTTGCCGACGAGCTGACCATCAACGCCACACACGGCTCGCTTCGGAGTCTCACTGATGATCTCAAAATAGTCCCTCCAAAACCTACCCCCACCCATACCCCGTTCGGACTCCTTCCCTTCTACCCTCCATGGTGGTCACCCATCCAAGTAGTAACCTAGCTTAACGCTGCTTAGCTTGGATGTCCGCCGGAGCAACACCTCACCCACCTAACCATTACAGTCGGTATATTATAGTTATATATATATTCTCATAATAATAATAGTAATGGTATTAACGTACACATTTGAATAAATGAATAAACTTTTCAACATTTAATCCTTCAGAACTCGCGCTATAAGCGCCACGCCGCCTTTTTCAAATTTTCGCTTGCCTCTTGCAAAATTGAGCTTTCAAGAAATTGAAAAAATTAGAATGCCTAGCTTGAATCATTTAGAATGGACTAGCAAGGTTCTTATCCGCTGAAAATCCATTAAGGCTACAAAAAATAATAAATTGTTGAGGCTCATACGCAAAAGTGGCGCCGTGCCGCCCAGCGCGAGTAACGAAGGATGTAAAATTTTCAATTCCGCTGTTGCTGTTTCCCGCTCGCCGCACGCTCGGTGCGTACCTATGAACGTGACAACGCTGCGTTACTGAAAGCACGGGCGGCGCAGCGCTCACCACGCGAGTAACGAAGGTCGGTGGCTGAGCGCGAGTTCTGAAGGGTTAACGAAGCGTTTTATGAATACTTGTTTTCTTACAATTATCAAACAGTTATCTTAAGGATTGACGTAGGCAATTTTGGCGGGAGTTTGTCACCAGAGTAAATTTTTTTATGGTCAAATGCCATGAAACTTTGACAAAATGTTATTTGAACCATTATAAGATGATCGATCTATCGCTTAGCTCTTTGTAATATTGTCGATATCAACTAAAACATAAAAAAACAAAAAAATTGATATTGACAATATGACGAAGAGCTGAGCGATAGATCGATCATTTTATAATAGTTCAAATAACGTTTTATCAAAGTTTCATGGCATTTGACCATAAAAAAATTTACTCTTGTAAAAAAGATGCTTACGTCAATCCTTAAAATGCGTATTAAATATATTCCGTCTATATTCTTCTGATAATATAGCATTCAATATTCTTTCATGAAAACTTATTCAACGTTTAAGATCATGATTTCGAGCGATTTTCTTCCGTGAGACACTACATCATCTTCTGTGAGACGATACGGTGGAACTGAGCTGATCTTATTATTATACACATCCTTCTCTCATAAAACATAACTTAGAACTATGTGAAACGAGTTCCAAAAAGAGTTTGTTTACGTTGTTTTGATAATATAGGGTGCAATTTCTTCACATGAACTTATTCGACGTCTGAAACGATCATGATCTCGAGCAATCTGAGTAATAGCAAATTTGGAAGAATTGTAAAACTATTGGAAACGATATTATAACGATTTCAAAAACCATGAGTTAAACTTCACGCTATGAGTTGAGATTCAGTAAACTGAACTTGACTTTGTATTGAGTGTGGATCGTGCAGAGTACGCGAGTTATCCCCACTCCAACTCCCAATGGATGATTCATCATGGAAATGTGAGGGTAAAAATTGAATTGATGGGTATTCTTTTATTATTTGAAAAAATATATCAATTTGAAAATTTTCCGGAGACATTGAAAAATCGAAATTTTTATTTTCTTGCTAATCACGTATCTCTGTTCTTTTCTTCACTTTCTTCCATTGAAATTAGATCATAGAATGGGAACATATTGATATTTTTTCGTCATTAAAAAAAAATCAGTTTTTAAATTTTTCAGAAAAATAAAAAATCGTTTTCTTTTATTTTCTTGCTGATCATCTCTCCCTGCATTTTTCTCATTTCCTCTCAATGGAATCAGATCATGAAAACGAAAAATTTCATTTTCATTATCTGATTTCATTGAGAGGAATTATCATATTATACTGATATTATTTACCATAAATATCTCTTCATTCGAAAATGAGAAAAACTGTTTCCACAATTTGTATACTACAATGGGAATAGAATCCAATAAATTTAATTTGATCTAACCGCAAAGAAACATTGGAAAGAAAACAATAAAATAAATTAAGGATCGGGTGTACTATCTTTCGAATGTTATCTGGATTTTTTTCATCTTTCGTAATCCAAAATTGTCAATTCAGTGGTACATCACATAGAAATTCCCAAAAATTATGATAGAATCCCTGGGAATCCAGGAGCCACGCTGCAGCCACGGTATTTACGTGGCTGTTGCGTGGCTATTAGGATTGTCATTTTCTGGGGCTAAAAAGGGGGAAATGATATCTGAAAACACAATAAAAGTGGATAGACGAATTATTAGTTTATATTTGCACTGTTTATAACATTGTTTTCTATCAATTGATTGAAATTAATGTAAGTGTATATAATGATAATACAAGACCCGTAGGGGGAATGCCAGGAGATGGCGGCAGTGTCGATATCCCAACGGGGTCGGTCAAGTCGACAGGAGTCGCAGCCAGAATAAGTGAGACCCCAACAGAGGTGGGGCGCCACGGTCGATTCTAACGGCTGGGCGAGCTGCCTGTGCCGGTAACTCGGCAGTAGGGCCAGAAGAAGAATATCCATGGATTTTTGGAGTGGGGGACAAGCATATGAGTGGGAATTACGTAGAGTGGGAGTATCCTGGGCAGGGAAA
>NW_021680682.1:135877-136328 GCF_001412515.2 Diachasma alloeum | reverse complement strand
ACGACTGTGAAAGACTAAAATCAGTCTGCCTGGGTCTTCCGTAACCGGTTTCGCATCTCGGAGAGTCTTTGGTGAGAGACTCGAGTCTATCTGAATCTTCGCCAACACGGTAGAGACTAGAGTCTCTCATTGAAAGATAGGGACTTAGAATTTTCGGGACTGATAATCAGGATCAAGCAAAAATTAATTATTGATTCATTAATTGTTAATTAAATAGACACTGGAGCAAGTATAATATAGTACAAAGGATCGACGGGGGGGGATAATAAATTGGACCACTGAGCAAGATAAGATAATCTGGTGATCACGGGTGATGGACGAATTATATCGTGGGGTAAAATGGGATGAGAGGTGAACTAAATGACAAGCTAATTAGCTAGTGGTGTAAAACGGGAAGGTGAAGTAGAATGGAACAGCCTGGACCATAGGTGAATTTGGGCCGGGGGGGGGG
>NW_021680682.1:134784-135756 GCF_001412515.2 Diachasma alloeum | reverse complement strand
GGGGGGGGGAAATAGGACAACAAAGTGAATTGGTCGGCGCACTAACCTGGCTATGGGGTAAAATGGGATAATGGGATACGACGGAATAACGGGTTGCGGCGGATCCGCTTTAAACCCCTATTCTGTCTTACTGCTTTATCCCATTATAATTCACTTTGTTGTCCTATTTCGTCGCTGGTCAAATTTGACTATCGTCCAATTTGCCAGGCTGTTTCATTGTACCCCACCGTCCCGTTTTACCCCACCCTCATATTAGCCAGACTCACCCATTTTACCCCGCTATCGATTTTACCCGATCATCCCCCTAAACACCCGTATTTAATTTACCTGCCGCCCAATTTACCCCTCCGGCTAATTAGCCTGTCATTTAGTTCACCCCATTTTACCCCACAATCTGAGCAGTGAATAGCATTCTCGTCCTGTTTACTCGGAAATNCCTGAATATCCGTATTTAATTTACCTGCCGCCCAATTTACCCCTCCGGCTAATTAGCCTGTCATTTAGTTCACCCCATTTTACCCCACAATCTGAGCAGTGAATAGCATTCTCGTCCTGTTTACTCGGAAATTCAATTCTATACTCGACCATCTAATTTCATTCCATCATTCAATTTACCCAACCATAAATAAAAAAATTAGAAAAGTAAATTGAAAAAGTACAAAAATTGAAAAATTAAATTAATTCGCTTTCGGATTCAACCCCTACTCCAAGTCACCCCGTTATCCCATTTTACCCCACTGTCGGAGTGGGGTAAAATGGGATAACGTCTCCNGGGATAACGTCTCCCACACTCACCGTTCCGGCTTACGTTCATTTAACCGCTATCCCATTTTGCCCCACTCTAACTAACCTGCTTTCCCGTTTTACCCCACGAATAAATGGCACAACTGCTTTCCATTTTACCCCGCTGTCCAGTTGGTTCACTCCACCCCAGTATCCCATTTTGCCCCATTTAATTCCAGTTTCCCTTAT
>NW_021680682.1:132636-133369 GCF_001412515.2 Diachasma alloeum | reverse complement strand
GCCGATGATGTGGCAGTTGTTGTGAAAGGCGGATTTCTGAGGGTGCTAAGGGACCTGATGGCAACAGCCTTCAATATCATTTCGGACTGGTGCAGGGAAACTGGCCTATCGGTAAATCCAGCCAAAATAAGAGTCCTGGTTTTCACCAGAAATTATGGACTGGAAAAGATCTAACCTCTGAAGCTAAATGGCTCGAAAATAAACTACACCAGCAGAGTGAAATATCTGGGTGTCCTTCTGGATAATAAACTCAACTGGAAAGAACATATCTGTATACAGAGAAATAAAGTGTTTGCCTCTATGTGGGCGTGCAGAAGAGCTGTGGGCAGGACATGGGGACTCAATCCTAAAATGATGCTCTGGCGCTACCAAATGGTTCTACTTCCGAGACTGTTGTACGCTGCGGTCATTTGGTGGCCGAGGGTGAGTAAGACGGAAACAGGGAACCTGTTGAAAAGCCTACAGGAAACCTTCCTGAGGCCTGCAAAAGGAGCCATGAAATCGACACCTACCGAGGCGGTAGAAATAGCACTCAGTATCCCACCCCTCGACCTTAGAGTTGTGAGTTGTGCTACCACAACTGCATATAGACTAAGGTGTCAACAAGAATGGAAGAAGACGGGCCAAGGCCATACAAGACTTAACCTAATCAATGATCGACCCTTCATAGGTAAGACGGATAGAATTCCTAGGAAGTATCAGATCAGGAAAACTTTCAGAACGAGTATACCAC
>NW_021680682.1:105616-131023 GCF_001412515.2 Diachasma alloeum | reverse complement strand
ATTAAGGGATGAAACGGGGGATAAATGGGGAATCTAATTCTCCATCGAAAAGTCTTCGTCTCATCCCTTAATATTAATTAGCGGGCGAATGAATCAACGGAAAAAGATAAAGTAAACATTGAGGACAAGGAGGACGTAAACCCCCCTTCGAACCTACCCCTGTGACAGCGGGACTGCTATAGGGCTTCTAGCAGATGTTTTCCCTGCCCAGGATACCCCCACTCTACGTAATTCCCACTCATATGCTTGTCCTCCACTCCAAAATCCATGGATATTCTTCTTCTGGCCCTACTGCCGAGTTACCGGCACAGGCAGCTCGCCCAGCCGTTAGAATCGACCGTGGCGCCCCACCTCTGTTGGGGTCTCATTTATTCTGGCTGCGAATCCTGTCTACTTGACCGACCCCGTTGGGATATCGACACTGCCGCCATCTCCCGGCATTCCCCCTACGGGTCTTGTTTTATCATTATATACACTCACATTAATTTCAATCAATTGATAGAAAACAATGTTATATACAGTGCAAATATAAACTAATAATTCGTCTATCCACGTTTATTGTGTTTTCAGATATCATTTCCTCCTTTTTAGCTCCAGAAAATGACAATCCTATTAGCCACGCAACAGCCACGCAAGTACCGTGGCTCCTGGATCACCAGGGATGATAAAAAAAAGAAAAAATTCTGAACTCTTTCAAAGAGCGTTTTTAATTAAGATTCAGAATGAGTTGAAAAAAGTGGAAATTACAAATATCTGATTCGCTGTGGAAAATTATCTATTAGCTGTCATTTTCCAGGGTGGATAACAAAACACTAACTCCTCATGGGAAGTGACAGCTAGGTATCTCAATTTTTAAAACAGTGATATATAGTCATCTGCCATTTTTATGTGATGAAAGTGTGATTAAAAAATTCTCGAAAATATTACAAGTTTTTTTAAAGAGCCTTTTCCGTAATAAATGTCTCTGTGCAGTGTTGGAAAAGATTTACGAAATCAGTTTTCTCCCTGCATGATATTGGGTGACAGGCCGCCATTTGTTACCATAAATCAGATACATTTTTCAATTTTTTGTTATTCAACTTATTCTGAATATAAATTTAAAATGCTCTTTGAAAAAAGTACGAATTTTTTCTACTTTTTTTAAAATTATTCATTCATAATTTTTCAAAACTTCTGCATGATGCAGGACTTAATTAACAGTTTCAGATGACGAAAGATGAAAAAAAACATCGAGATAATGTTGAAAAGATAATACACCCGGGCCTTAATATAATATAATATAATCTAGCGACGAGCGCGAAGCGCCCGTTCGCTAGTCGAGAATATTTGAGACCAATCGAGTATCCTATTTCATGCAAGTCTCAACAGGACTCAACCGACACCCCCACCCCACGAACCGATGACTCATCGATTACGTCATCCATCTTGAAAGTTCCGCGATTGTGGCGCCAATATCCAATTTCATGCAAGTTTTGACCGGTCAATGTATTTCACACAAGTCCCAACAGGACTAAGGGGGAACTCCACCGCGATAACGTCATCCTTCTCGAATGTACAAGTCTCAACAGGACTTACGGGAAACCTCCACCTCACACATCGATCAGTTGTCACTCCGAGTGACTCACCGATACTATTCATCTTGAAAATATTCAATCATTGTTTTCACATGTTTCTAAATGTTGTCCAATGTTTGCAAATGTTTGCAGAATATTTGCAAATGGTTGCAGAATGTTTGCAAATGTTGTCAAATGTTTGTAAATGTTGCCAAATGTTTGCAAATGTTGTCAAATGTTTGCAAAATGTTTGCAGAATTTTCGCAAATGTTTACAAAATGTTTGCAAATGTTGTTAAATATTTGCACATGTTTAGGACTTACGGGGAATTCCCCTACCATGCAAGTAAATAAGTCATCAGCCCGAGTGACTCATCGAAGACGTCATTCATCTCGACATTTCTGCGACGGTGGCGCCAATATCCGATTTCATGCAAGTTTCAACACGTCATCATATTTCATACAAGTCCCAACAGGTTTTAGAGGGATTCCCCCACCACGCGAGTCGATGAGTCATCGATGACGTCATCCGTCTAGAAAATTCCATGACGGTGGCGCCGCCACTAGTATCATATTCCATACAAGTCCCAACAGGACTCACAAAATACCCTCACCACACCCCCGAGTTGATGAGGTGACTCATCGATGACGTCATCCATCTAGAAAATTCCGCGACGGTGGCGCCACCATTCCAGAACCTTCCACGCCTTATGGCGCATCTGGTGGCGATTTGGCGAACTACTATACAGAACCCGCTTAGCATACCTACTTATCTCTACTCCGTATATAGCCGCCGCCTTCACCGTTGTGTCCATGAAGTAGATCCTTCTCTTCAAGTTCGTTAGTCCTGCCCTTCTTGTTTTTCCCCATAATTTATTAATCAATTGCTGTTTTCCTAGCCGCCTTTTCTGAATGTTTGTTACATCTTTAAATGAACTAAAATCCAAGATATTTAAACTCTTTGACGACTTCAATTTCTGTATTTTTACATAGCCAATTTTCTCCTTTCCTCTTGCCCCTGTTTCTGAAAACCATAATTTTTGTCTTTTCTACGCTTACCTCCATGAATGTGAGTCTGACCATTTTTCGACTTTGTTCAGCATCTTTTGTGATTCTTCTCCACTCTCTCCGATTTCATCTGCATAAAAAAGTGCAAAGATCTTCGTATTCGAGCCTGGACCTAATCCTGTACCTCCGTCTCCTCTTCTTCGTAACTCTGGTTACCGGCCCATAATATATAAAAATGTTTTTTGAAATGAATGGAAATTTCTACAAAAAAGATGATTTGATCAATAACTCTAAACTTTTTTAGTTGGGGGCTTCATGACGATACAATTGAGCAGAGACACTCCGGAAAAAAAGTTTCTGACAAAAAATGTTTCAATAAAATTGTTTTTGACGAAAATAATTTACATCAATTCACTTCAATGGCATTAGATGCAAAATAACTTCAGTTATAAAGTGGTTAACCGGTCCAAGTCTATTCCATTCTGAGAAGTGTCATTTTCCATGAATATCTCTGGATTTAGGGAAAATATTGATGTTTTTTCTCGGGGCCTCTTTTGTAGAATGGAAGAAAAACTACAAAATAAAAACTATTGTAATATTTAGCAAGAACTCGACCAAAACAATAAGCATACACCCGTCCCATAATTTACGACGTTCTTATATCGAGGGGCTATTCACAGGCGAATTGGGTGACACTGCGATTACAAAATATAATCGATTACCCAAGATTACGGGACTGATTACACTGATTATTATTGCCTATGTGATAACCGTGATTGCCAAGAGCACAGAATGTGATTACATGATTACAAATTATTTCATCGATTACATTCTGTGATTACCAAACATTGGTAATCATTGAAATGCCAAAAAATGGCCTCTTATTAAATATGAATTGATGGAATAATTAATTATTAGAATCTGCAAAGAAATGAGGAAGGAGGGGCGAAGATTAGAACAGAGGAATGCAGTCTCCATCACTCCATCTAAAAATTTGGGCATTTATAAGTGTTATCAGCAAAATAAATTTACTAAATATCTACCATTGATGGAGAATGAAACTTACCAGCAGATAATTCAGTCGTTGGTTCTCCAGAATAAGAAGAAATCTGGGATTTCAAGAAAAATTTATTCAGAGATCTCTGAGATTAACCGTCGGCAGAAATGACACGCTCGAAAATTCAAAAATAAAATTCATGGCCTCACTAGGAGCAACTACGAAAGATTACACTGATTACACATGATTACCACTTGATTACGAAAACTTGATTACAAATATGGTCATCATGTGATTACAATGATTACATTGATTTCACTGGGATTACAATTGATTACATCAGCGAGTGACACCACGATTACGCCTGTGAATAGCCCCTCGTCTTATATACATAAATGTATGTGTGAATATTTTTGGTCGCTAAATCCAATTATTAAATGAAAATTATGGTGGAATTATTATTCTCCGCATTTTTATTGTTACATTATTCCTGCAAAATTATTTTTGTGTACTTCTTTCCTTAGGTAACATTTGATACTCTGTCTACAACACCTCTCATTCCCTCGCAGACTCCACAGTCTCCTCCAGACGTAACGGCTCATCCGAATCTTAGGCTCCTCGACCACAATGTCTGTGGTCCAGTGACAGAACAGAGAATAATAGGAGGTAACAAAACTGGGGTATTCGATTACCCGTGGATGGCCCTCATCGCTTATAAAATCAACAACAAGCAAATAGAATTCAGATGTGGCGGGTCTGTGATTAACAATCGTTACATTCTGACTGCTGCCCATTGTGTCACCCAGCTTCCGTCAGGTTTGTGATCATCAGAATGACTGACAGTTGATTAATTTTTTGAAAACCAATAAATGCCGTCAAATCAGGAAATTAGTTAAAATTGCGAAAACAGGTGAAGTAAAACGTGGAATATTTATTCACATTTTAATTAAGCATGATTATTTTCCCTATCGAAATATTGGTCAATGGAAGAGTGGCATTCGCCGTCACATGATAAAATCTACACGGTTTCAAATCGAAAAAATTTAGTATAGATTTTGTAATTCTCACATTTTAATTACAAGATATAAATATCGAGAGATTGTACAATTCAAACTTGTAAATAGCTAATTTATTATAATAATTCAACTATATGCATTTCAAGAAAAATGCAAAATTCATCAAATGCGCACCCGCATCGGTGGATCCGGTTTTTCTTCAATTCTAAATATTCAATTTATACCTGTCAAATTGCGCACAGAAAATTGAACATTTATAAGTTTGGATTGCACAATCCCAGAAACCAATTTTGCCAGTGCCATCTAAAATTTAACAGGACACCGACAATTTGTCGACATACTGTTTGCTGGGATGTGAAATTGCAAATTACCATTTCAATTGCAATTACAATTTTGTAGAATTCAATATGTATATCATGTCTTAATACGAAACACCACTTGTGTCAAAAAATAAAGGGACTCCATTGTATGTAATAGGTCAGGTTATTAAGAAAATGCTGTGGTGGTCTTAAACGTATGCCGATAAAATGCTAAGACAACTTTTTCGAATCGGGGTCCCTTTACATTCTTCCCTCATCATGAAGATAATCCCGAAATTATGAATAACGATAACAATCTGAACTCCCAGATCCCGATTTCTTCATACCGAATGGAAGCATTGTAATCGTTCAAGAAAAAGTTTTCGATTTTTTGTGTTATATCGACTTATTATGATCCAGAAAGTCCGAAAATGCATTTTTAGACGTCGTCTGTACGTATGTGTGTATGGATGTAACTAATTTTTTCAAACTTTTTTTTCAATTTCTCGCTAATGAATCGATAGAATTGAATCTTTTTTTTTTAATGTAAGTATTGTTGAGCTCTATCCATCGCCGTTAATAAAAATTAAATTAATTCATTCTTTTTTCAATTTTTGAATTTTTTCAAAAATCGGCTGTAACACGATAACTAAAAAAAATGTTTTAAATTCATTGAATGATGGCTCAAAAAATTTGTTTGTGTGTCCGTGTGACCGAGTTCGAAGAGGAAGGTGATAGCCATAATCGTTCTTTTGATTTATCTGAAAATTGAAAAAATTTTGTATTTTTTGAAAATCAGAATTCCGGGGATATCTTCAAATATTATGCTCCAAATGAATTCAATCATAGCTTAAAATGTTCGTTTCAATCCTATTATGTCGCAGTTAAAAGATGATGACAATAGCTATCTTGGTTGATCTGATTTTTATGATGATTTTTGAAAATTTCTCATTTTTCATAAATTTCCCTGAAAGTGAGCTTTCTGATGGGTTTTCTCACATGTGGTGTTTAAAATTCATTCAATTATGTACAAATGAAATTGTTCTGATAACATTTCATCGAAATTTAAAGATCAAATAGATTGCATCATTCTTTCATTTGATTAATAATCGAATTTTAGATATTATTCTAAGAGCATTCGAAAGTTTTCGGAAAAAATTTCCCTTCTCTCTCAGATTTCCATGAATTTTCTTCCCATCCCCCCAGCTCCCGTATCGATTTTGTAGGAAAAATCTTGCGAGACTCTCCATAGTAAAACGATCGAGTGTCGACTCCCTCAATAGTAAAACCGTGAGATTTAGAGTGTCGCAAATTTTGGCCCACCCAACCGGGAATTGAACTTGGGTCCCCGATATGCCAACCCTACACTCTAACCACACAGCCACTGCCGTCGCTTGAAAGTTCGTCATTTTCCATAATTGTTGAAAATGCGCTGCCATTGATAATTTGAATGAAAGAAAAGGGGTTGAATTGATTAAATTATTATTGAAGAGAATTATTTCGACCTCACATAAATTGAATAAATTGGTGGTATGAATACATATTTAATTATCTGGAGAAAATTGAGCTTTATAAGAGAGGATCCATGCAAAGCTGTTATGAGTAACTAAAATATCAGTTTTGAAAAGCAGAACGTAGATTTTCCACCATTGATGCCTGTCGAATTTAGAAAATCAACCCTCTGACGAGGAAGTCCTACCAATCCCTGACGGTATAAGAAGGAGTGGGGGTACCAGTTACCGTGCTTTAGCTTTGTGTGCGGTAGTGAACCTTTCTCGTCAGAGAGTTGAATTATGTTATACTGAAGAAGTTGATCTGAAATATTCTTTATGAAAGTCATTACCAATTCTTACTTCTTTCATTTTAATCATTCTAATCCATTTACGATTGAAGATTAAATATTAATTTTTTCAAGGGATACTTTTTTGTTCTTCCAAATAGACATGGTATTCCAATTCACTCAGTTCGTTGTCATAGAACCCAACATCTATATATCTCATAATACAATTCTTCAGAAGTATTACCTCTATTATGTATATAAGCTGTACAAAAATTCGGCTGTGCCGTGACTCTTCATTTTACGTATATATGCATAAATGAGGATTTATTTGATGGGATGACGATACTTCGACAATTCTCTGAGGAGATAAATCATCTGCAATAATCCATTCCTCTCCTTTTACAATGCATGCTGTATAATGTCCAAAGCTATTTTCGTTAACGATTTCTGGGTCGTGAAAATTTACAATTCCGGCTAGAATATATAGATCATTGTTTACGTTCAATGTTTTCGTGAAGTCATGTATTGGAACTCAAAACTTAGAATCCGATGGACAATTGATAAAAGGATGGTTATGAAAGTACGCTTCGTGATACATTGCGTACATCCAATATTAACTCTATTGAAAATTTCATGTATGGTCGTATCTAATATTTCTTGAAAATGTTGGCAATAAAGATGACCATAATGACATATTTTTTCGAAACCGGGTTCTATTATAATTTCATCAATTCCTCTATCACCACATAATGAACACTCCACTGTCATTGAATAACTTGGATTTTGATTAAAAATTATGGGACATAATTCTGCTAGGGGAGACGGGGGCAAAGTGGAAAACAAAAATTCTAAGAGAATTAGAATTTAGAGAGACAAAATTTCCGCTTCACCTAGCCGGGAATCGAACCCGGGTCTCCCAGATACGCGCCGGGCACTCTTACCGACTAAGCTACCGGGAACCACAGAAATTCACTCTCAAATTCACCTCATACACCGCCTAACCTCCTTTAGGCATTAAAGAATTCTAAGAGAATTAAAATTACGCGCCGGGGGAACGGTGGGGCAAAGTGGAACGGCGGGGAAAAGTGAAACGCGGGGCAAAGTGGAATGATAGCAAAACGAATTTAAAGCGAATTTTGGATAACTTTTTTCTTAACTTTATTAGTCGAAAAAAGATGAAGGGTCAAACGTTTCTGAGGGTCAAACAGTGGTGTATATCCCCTTAAGGCAGGGTGAAACTTTGAACCCAGGTGGAATTTGGAAGTCCTCGGTTGATAAGGATAGTCGTTGAGCGAGTCTGTATAGATTAAGAAATTCCTAAAAAGTAACGAAAATTTTGGGCACAAACCATTTTGCCCCATACGTCGAGGTAGAACATAGTTTTCCAGGTATGTGGCTTCAAAATGTTCCTTGTACCATAATTGTCATTCGAGTTACAAAAAAGGTTATTACAAAAATTTGGCTATTTCCCTTAGATTCTGAAATATTCCTCAAAAACTCAGGTGAAGGACTAGTCAAATCAAGGATGTCCAAGCGTTTTGGCTATTTTTTGTTCAGTGAAATGCTTTTCTACTTTTGTCGTCGAATATCAAAGCTTTAATTTTAGCTCCATTCGACCCCAAGTTTCCGGACATTTTGCAATGATATTATTATTTAAAATGTGAAGGTCTGAATTTGAATCTCGATATTGAACCGTCAGAAAATATTTTCAAAATGTGAAAAAAAATTAGAAAGTTTAATTTTGGAGGAATTCATAAAACAATTGAAAAATTGAAATTTTTGAAAATTACGAGCATTTTTTAAAAATAATTTATAAACAGTCAATTTTCCACGATAAAAATAATTTGTTCGGAAAGGCAAAAAATTTACTCATATTCAGAATGTTACCAGATATCGATTCCATGCCTAAAAAAATAAGGTATCTCAAAGTTTAAACAATTTCAATTAATTATTTATAAGAAGGGAATGTTTAAAAAAAATGATAATTCCCTACACAATTATAATTTGAATGACAATGAATATCCATGATTTTTCTGAAATTTTTGTAATGCGATTTAATTGACAAATGTGATGATTGAATATTGTTGAATCTATACTGTGGTCTATATCAAACTATAAGATACTTGTAGTTTGATACAGATCCTTAAACGGTTTTACCGCTTCGTTACTGAATTGAAAAAAAAAAATAGTTTCATTCTATGGAATCTAACGAACATTGAAAAGAAACAGTTCAAGTGGAATGAAAATCGTGGTGCGAGGAGCATTTAAAAGCCAAAACCTCAAAACACGAGGTTTCACCTCCACGTAAGGAGCAAAATGGGTTGAGCCTCAAAATTTTCTTTACTATTTTAAATACTTCATAATATACTAAGAGTCGCTTCAATATTCTTATCAACTGGAGATTCCTGTTTCATCTTGGTACCCCCTCAAGAAACCAACGGTTTTTAATTTAAGACTTCTTACTCGAAATATGGTTACAAGTCGTAGTGATTTTTTTTATTTGACCCTCAACAACTCTTGGTCCTTCCGATTACTTCCCACTTTGACCCTTAAGCGTGTTTGACCTCTCAAGAACAAAATTTGCTACCGTTCCACTTTGCCCCGCGTTCCACTTTGCCCCGCCGTTCCACTTTGTCCCGCCGTTCCACTTTGCCCCGCCGTTCCACTTTGCCACACCGTTCCACTTTGCCCCGGTCTCCCCTACTGTTATTAATGCCTTCAAAATTACCAGATCAGACCAGAATCTCAATTCTCTTTGGAAAAATTGCTTTGATCGAAAAATATTTAATCTCAACTGCTGAACGTATTGTTCATCAACTTCATCATTTACGACAATGTATTTAATCAAATTGAATTCCTGGGTATTTGAACGAAGGATATCATTGGAGAAACCTTCCGTACTGCACGCTGTAATTAATATTTGAATGATACTGTCAAATGCACATCTTTTCTGCAGACTAAATAATTAAAAATCGGACACAATTAGTCAAAAAGGAACTCATTCAATTTGGGAAAGTAAAATAAACCATTAATTATATATATTAGAAGAGGAGAATATGCAAAATGACAATTCGGAAGCATATTGCTAATTTATTAGCAAAAATAACTATACTATACGCAATAAAAAAGCAATTTCCCACTTGTTTATTTTTTCTTTCAGCTTTGACTCTGATCGGTGTACGGGTTGGAGAGCACGATTTACGGACCGAAAGAGACTGTAATAAAGACCTGGATGGTCTAGAAACTGACTGTGCCGAGCGTTACCAAGACTTTGGAATCGAAGAGGTCCACTTCTACTCAGGATTTACGAAATCGGTTCTACAGGATGACATAGGACTGATAAGAGTGGATTCATCCATAGATTTTCGTCCAATAAATGCAAGACCAATTTGTCTTCCCATCGGTGATGCAGCTACGCATCATCAGAAGAAGGTAATCGTGACGGGATGGGGAGCGACAGAAAATGGCCCCAGGAGTCAAGACCTCCTCCAGGTGAAGCTCGCCCTAGTCTCTAATGAGGAATGTGCAAAGGCGTACAAGAAAAACATAGTGATCTGGTACAAGCAATTGTGTGCTGGAGGTACTGACCATAAAGATTCATGCCTTGGGGATAGTGGCGGCCCTCTTCAAGCACCTTCCATCTACAATAAGACTAATGTGAGATTTGTGCAGTATGGAATCGTCAGCTTTGGAACTAAGAACTGTGGGATTGAGGGCTATCCTGGGGTCTACACCAGACTTGCCTATTACACTGACTGGATTCTTGATCGTTTGAGGGAATGAATAATTCTGTTTATAAATAGATTAATTATTAGTGGAGTGTGATGATCCATCATGTGAATATTCAGGCTACAATATCCAATTTTGTATTTTGACACCGATTTTTGTTTGTTTTTCTGTTGTATTTCAAGGAGATTCAAATCAGTGATTGTATTTCTATTGAAATGTACCTTTACTCATCCTTTTTTTCCATAAAATAAAGAAATTTATTGCGATTCAATGAATGATTTATTAATATTCAATTGAGAAAAATATGCTAATATGGATTTATAGATTGTTTCGAAGGGAATCGATGCAGAAAAACTTTTTAGCAGAGAGAGTTTGTTTTGAAGATTATAAAATTTTGCATAGGCAATATCTCTTGAAATTCATTCTTAAATCTCTCCATCTTTAGATCTCCTACTGAACAAAAATGCATGTTGGACTCATTGATCACGCAGATTAATGATTATTTCACTTGACTTTTTGCATTTCTTCCTGGAAATCTCGCTTCCATAAATTATCTCCCCACTTCCTCCAATTAATCATCGGCAATGAGGAAAAATTCGCGCTATCCTCAATAAAAAAATTGTTTCCTAGTGAAAGTGAGAGAAACAACAAGGTCGGACAGCAAGGAAAAATGTACGGATTCTATTACTTCAGTACGTAGCAGGATGAGTCCTGACTTTATATATATTTCTTCATTCACATAGTGACGACAGGAAGATAAAAACAGACGTATAGATCAAGTAAAAGAGATGATAGTTAGAAATCGTTTGTAATCGTTTTTACACTATACTACGGATTAATAATCCACGTGAATGAAGTTGAACTCTTCGTCTCCCCTGGCATGCAAAAAATTTTCAATTAAAAATGATTTTTTCTGTGATTGTGGTACTTGTGATGATAAATGCAGTGAAAGTAACTACAGGTGACCCTCATCATTTGACTAAGGAGAGAAGATTATGAGTTTTGAACATTACGGGTTATTGAAGTGAAAATCTCCATATGTTCCATATGTGTAAAAACTGATAGTTACAATGAAAAACAGTGTATACTGAGAGAAAAACGACAGAGTTCTCAAATAAGTCTTACTTGTGCCAAGAAAATAGGTTTTAGAAAATTATCAAAAAATTATTTTTTTGTGCCTGACATGCGCCGAGATGAAAAAATTTTGCCGTAACAATAAATTTAATAGTTAAAAAAAAAACATTCTCTGTGCACACAAGAAATATCAGTTCCAGCACTACTCCTTTGTTATTCGATACTCCCGTACGTATTTTGCTTGCGAAAATGTTTGTTTTATGCAAAACAAGGAATAGTAGTTAAGCGTTTAGTCTATCTAGTAGTTATAGATAAGAAATGAATCCTTAAATGGAACAATAATAATTATATGACACCAATCTTGTAATTTAGCGACAAAATATTTCTTGATAAATTTTCCTGTATATCAGATTCTTTCATTCTGAAAAAACACCGTCTCATGTGAATTCTGCGCCACTTCAGCCAAATATTTCATTTTTGTCGAAAGCAGAGCAATTATCCCTTCCAAATTCGAAGCAAACAACTTCTTTTTTGGCAATTTTCAACTAGCGATTTTTTTGGCCCAAACAAGACTTGTTTGAGAACGTATTTGTTTTTCTCTCGATGTACTGAATTTTTGAGATGGAGAATTTCTGTTTTTCCCCAGTTCTCCGAAATATGTGGAGAAAAACAATCACGAGACGCTTTTATAATATTGGACTTCTAAGTTTTTAATTAAAATTTTTTTTTATATACAAAAAATCATTGAACATACAAAAGAATTCGAGTCTCAGAACATTTATACTAATTGAGATTTCGAATATCAAAAAAGTGACTCCTAATTGTTTTTCTGTACATTTTTTTAAATTTCGGTGGAAAACAACGTTGTCTCATGCACGAAACAATTTCATAGAAAGTTAGTGCATTCACTAGAAAATTCTTTTGAACTTCTATTAGTTTTCCGCCAATTGTATTAAAAAATTCCGTACCTTTCTGTATTTTTTTTTTTCAAGAAAGTGGTTAATAGAAACTACTTTGTAGAAAAGAACAATAGAATTTAATCTTTCTATACCATTTACTCTATTGAAATGTTTTCTACAGGAATTTCTCGACAAAAATTCTCGCTATGGATAGAATAAATTATGTGAAAAAACGAAATTCTGCTGATTATTTTTCCAACCCAAAAATCGGGCAATATAATTGGCCCATTCGACATCACGTGGTAAAAGCTACAGGGTTTTCAACTGATAATTTTTTGATAATTTTCTCTGGTAGTTGCTATATTAAAAAACAAAAGATCATGCAGTCGAATTAACCCCTCGTCAAACTGACAGATTGAATTCCATTGTGGTAATCCGAGGATTTTTATTCGAAGTGAGTGTTAATTATACAATTTTCGTTTCTCAATTGTGAGTTTCGTCTCATGGTCCAATTATATTGCCCGACATTTGGATTGGAAAAATAATCCCCCGAATACCACACGAGCTTAAAAATTAATCGGGCATTTTCCTCAAGGTTCTCTGCATACAAACGAACCCATCGGAAAATACCCGATAATTTTGGAGCTCTTGTGGTATTACAAGTGATAAAAAATTTTTTTTTGCTATTGAAAAAAATAGATATAAAAGCTGCTGAATTTTTTAAAAACAATAGAAATCCAATAAAACTTTCTACCGAATGCGGCATTTGTTTCGATTGAGTATTTTCGTCACTTAGTCCGTAGATGTTGTTTTACCGACAAAAATTCATAGTCGTCTTCCCCTTAGAAGAGACCGACGTGAAATTTCTAAAAATCAAGTAATCTATAAAGAATCCCTGTGACGATAATGATCATTCCATTTTCTAAAAAATTAAAAATGGAGAAAATGAAAGCCCTCTTATAGATATTCATCGGATAGTGTTGACGATTCGGAAACATCATCGGGGCATGGCGCAGTAGAATAAGAGCATTCCCCGTCAATTATGATTTTCGAAAATTTTCGGCTTTTTTAGAAATTTTGTCGGGGAATCACCTTAATATATATAATTATTTAATTATAAAGAGGCGAAAAGTATTTTTTTGCTTTATTTCTATTTATTCTCACGTTCACATTTGCCTTTGGGAATTTAGACCATAATGAAGGCGCAGTAATATTTCCTGATGGAGATGATTGTAGAACTCCTAATGGAAAATCCGGGACTTGTATCAATGTTAAGAGGTGTCATATGCTGATACGTTCTCTGAACTTACCTGGACATCCCACGAAGGAGGATGTAGACTTGCTGAGGAAATCTCGTTGCGGACTTGAAGGGCCACAGGGGCGGGAGTTTAAAGTCTGTTGTCCTTCTTGGGTAAGTCGAAATGTTCAACATTGATTTGGTCATAAAGTGGTTGAGAACTAAAGAAAACAATCTAGAATTTGATGTTTCACCTGTTGTTCTTGTTTGTCAAAATGTCCGTAACTACGGTCTTCCCTCGTGGAAATTCGTCGATAGATTCTGACAAATTTTGACAGAAAATGTCAAATTCTATCATATTCTGAAAAAAATTTTCGTAGAAAATATATCAGAAAATGTCATATTATGTCAGAATTTGTACTAATATGTCAGAATCTGTGATGTCAGAAAATGACATAAAATGACCGCGATTTGGAACAAATTGGTCAGAATATGTCATAATTTCTTCGATAAATATCTCAGAATCTGACAAATTTTGACAGAATTTGTCATAATATGTCATAATATGTCAACTGCTCAGACCGTTCGCTGTCCCTTTTTTTACATTTAATGTCATTTTTTGTCATAACATGTCAGATTATGTCATTTTTCGCCATAATATGTCAGATTATGACTTTTTCTTACATGATATGACAAATTCTGACAGATTATTCAGGCAAATAAGAAAGTAGAATGTCATTCTTTATCATATTTTGTCCGAATCTGTCATAATTTCTCCATTTATGACAGATTTTGACATTTTTTGCCTTCGATTTTAACAGAATCTGTCATCATTTCTCCGTTTTTGACAATTTTTGGGATTTTTTCACTTGAATTTGACAGAATATGTCATATTTTATCATTTTCTGACCCTTTATGACATTTAATGAGAAATTATGTCAGATTTCAACATAATATGTCCAATTATGACATTATTTGACATATTCTGACATTTTCTGAGAATATTCCCAACCCGGATGTTTGTCAGAAAATGTCATAATATGACAAAATATGACATATTATCTCTGACAGAATCTGTCACAATATGACATAATATGTCCGATTATGACATTATTTGACATATTCTGACATTTTATGACATTTTATCAACTTGACATAATATGACATTTGTCCGGCGAAATATGATCGGACAAAATTTGTCATTTTATGTCAAATTCTGTCATTTTATGACAAAAATTTGAGAAATTTCTCATTTTATGACAATTTTTGACATTTTCTCTCAAAATTTGTCAGAATCTGTCGACGAATTTCCACGAGGGTTCTGATAGAATTTCGCTGAACTTCGCATATAATACGAAAAATATTGATAGAACGTTTTTTTAATTAGACAAGTGTGGAGAATCGACCAAAGTCGTCATTGGTAGCCACACCTATAATGCCTGTTATAACTGAAGCAACAATTGCACCCTCTCACCCAGATACCCATGATTTACCTCCAGACGTAACAACTCATCCAAATCTCCGGCTCTTGGATCAGGATATTTGCGGTCCAGTGACCGAGGAAAAAATAATAGGTGGTAACAAAACTGGAGTGTTCGATTATCCCTGGATGGCTCTCATCGCTTACAAAGTCTACAATAATTACATAGAATTTCGATGTGGCGGGTCTGTGATTAACAATCGCTATATTTTGACTGCTGCACACTGCGTCACCCAGTTTTCTGCAGGTGTGTGATAATTAGAATAATGTGAAATATTTAACCAAGAATTTTCGGAAAACAAATATTTGTAATTCTGAGAATTAGCTACGATTAGTGAAACGATTTAAGTAGAACATTCAATTTCTACTAATTGTGTATTTTCTTCCCGAGTGTCCCTCACCGATTTCGATGAGCTTGAAATATGTTATTCTCCATCAAAATCTAAGGTATACGTATTTTTTTTTCTGCAGATAAAGACTTTTAGGGGGTGAAACCCATCTCCGAAGTTGACAGGTTTTCAGAACCATTTGACTGTTTCATATATTGGCATTCAAAATTTTAGAATAAAACCAAATGCATGATAATCTATAAGAAAAATGATGAAAAATGGCGTTTGTTGCATTTGAATAGGGTCAATTCCAAAAAATGATAGAGGTTCAAATCGAAAAAAATCTTGTGAAAAAAAATAACGCTCGTATTTCAATAGTATGAATGGCTATCAAACGAGCAAGTAAAAGTAAAAAATACAGGTTTTTGCATTTTTTCGAAAGAATGGGTGTAGGGGGATAAACCATCCTCGAATTTAACTCAACACATTACCAGTTGAATATTGGATGTCTTCTCGCAAGAAGACAATTTCCAATATGTGTGGTGGAGAATCTCGTCGGTCTTGTTTAGAAAGAGTGAATGACAAAATAATTATTAGAGTTGAAATATACAAATGTTTTGCAATAAATACTTCCTCATGATTCAGGTGAGAATTGTAAGAAGAACTGGAGCAGCCTCTGCGGATTACTGTTTTTTTTTGGAGGAATGAATACAGTGCAGCCCAGTACAGCCCTTCTTCTAAATTCATAAAAAGGATAGAGGGATGTTGAAGAGTATTCATTCAGAATATCACTTTTATTTATATTTTTACATACCTAGCAATATAATGATCTGACAATTCCATTATCATTGCTTTTTTTCTATTCTTCCTTCACTGCACCCCCACGACGTCATCATTATTCATACGTTTCCTTATTTTTCCTATCGTAAGGCGCTAAGAAAATCATATTTTGAGTTTTTGTTATAATTTTCCTCATTTATTTATTCATTATATTTTTTGGAATAATGATAGTCGTCGAAGAAGTGTTTGAAACATAATAATTTCTTGCACCAAGAACAACGAATAATAGTATAAGTATAATAATAGTATAGTATAATAATAATATTCGTACATCCCGGTATTTCGGAATGCGAATTGCAAGATTCACCGAAGGCAAAATGGACGGGATTTTCAAATTCATCTGGTTTGGTTTCTACGTAACCGCTTCTGTACAAAGCATATTTGAAGAGATTGACATATCGTGGTGACGACAATTGATTATCAGTTAGAGATTGCAACTTGATGACATTATTCTTTAAATGTAAATTCATCTTTAGTACAGGTATCAGGGTCTATCGGCGGTTCATGAAGGTTATCCGCGTATTCTTTGTCTTCGACTATCTCCATGTCCCAGTTTTTGTAAGGTTCCTCAAAGTTTAACGAATTTTCCACCGTCACTTCGACGCCAGAATACTCATTCATTGCATGTGATAACACTTCCTCAATGCTATTTTTCAATTGGATTTTTTCATTATTTATAGGTGATTCCGGAATATTCATCGCTTGAAATGTTGTCAGCAGTAATTGAATAACGTTCATAGGATTGACTCTCATTTCTGCGTGTAATAATTATCTAAATGTCTCTCAAAAATACTTTTCCGTCCTCGTTCTAACTATATTTAAATTTTCACGATATACACGATATACACAATAGTTCCATATCTGGTGTTTCGAAAGTGTCAAAGTGAACTAACGATGATAATCACAACAAAACACTGGTTGGGCACGAGAGTGCTTTCTTTATGCTTTCTTTTATTAGACTGACCGTACTTTTATCGTCAAGATCTGATAGCAGAGAACAATACGTCTGGATAGAGTATACGCCCACCGCGGTTTAATCCCGAAAATAAAATATACAAAAATAACTCTGTTAATTAAGACTAATCCAAAGTCGTAAAACACAAATATTACGGTTATTGGTATTGTTATATATAATTTCATTATTTATATAATCATATCACATAAACGATTACAGATAAGAAGAAATGCTTCAAACCAAAGACGGCTGACATGCAGTAATACACATATCTGGTCTTGTATCGTTTTTCGCATATTACGATAGAGCAAGAGTTATCAGGGGAAGAGCAAAGCGGACCGCGCCAGCATTTGTGCGAGGTGTCGGCGCACTCTGATGCATTGATCAACAAACTTGATGGTGACAGACAGAAATGAATCAACTTAAAAATATTCCTCATCAAATTAGTCATATAATTTTTTCTTTAAATTTTTTCTCCACATCTAGCCGTTAATGATAAATTAACACTCTTAGGGTTTATGATAGGGAAAATTAGTTACAACGTTTTCGTTTATTATAATTTTGCGAGTAAGCGATCCGAGATACGAAAAAAAGTTCGCACCAATATTGTGGCCCAAAAAGACAGTTATCCCACTTTACATCAGCGTTCCACTTTGTCCCCCCCCCCCCCCCATTTCACCCTTTTTGAACCCAACCAACACCATTATTCATTTCTTACTTCAAGAATTGTGATCGTCCAAGAAGAAATTCAACATTCAACTGGTAATGAATCAAGTTAAATTCGAGGGTGGTTTACCCCCTATAACACTTTTCGAAAAAAGCGAAAACCCGTATTTTCGACGTTCGCTCGCTCGTTTAATAGTCATTCCTACTATTAAAATACGAGCGTTATTTTTTTTTTCACAAATTTTTTTGGGATTTGCACCCCTATCATTTTTTGGAATTGACCCTATTCAAATGCAACAAACGTCATTTTTCATCATTTTTCTTAAAGATTATCATGCATTTGGTTTCGTTCTAAAATTTTGAATGCCAATATGTGAAACAGTCAAATGATCCTGAAAACCTGTCAACTTCGGAGCTTAGTTTCACCCCCTAAAAATCTTTATCCGCAGAAAAAAAATACGTATACCTTAGATTTTGATGGGGAATAACATTTCAAGCTCATCGAAATTGGTGAGGGACACTCGGAACGGTTTCCTTGTGAGTGACGTTGTGAGAAAACGTTAAAGAGCTTATTACAGATTGAGGCTAATATTAGGGCCAATTGGGGGCACGTGATATGGGAAGGGTGAAATTAAACACACGCGGATTACAAAAACACTGGTGAAGTACTTTATTTGTGGCGTAAGCTACGCGTCTTGATTTTAGGGATACATGAATTAGTGAATGTCTCAATGTCAATTTGATAATAGTCTTTACACTGCACTAGAGATTCTCTCGAAATTAAACTTGATGATTGACTCAAAATAATTGATAGTTAACTCGAAATTAATTGATAATTGAACGAAATAGAGACGATATACAGAGCGCTAGACTCAATATAATACTCGGTGATGTACTCGATTATATTCGAGCCTCGTCTTCGAGATTTTAATAACTTGTAGTAGCCCGCCTGCCGCTACATGGAGCCACACGCCTTCAGAGACCATAGAAAAAGTTGGCTGTGGCACCTCGGCGGTGAGGGCTCGCCATCTTATCATTGTTTTCATGTCTGCGCGAGTGGAACACACGCTTTTCAGAGTTTCCAGTTTGTTTTGCTGTAATATTCTATTTTTCTCCATTTTTACACAGTTTTTTCATCATTATGGTTGACTGTAAGCAGAGGAAACACATAAATGTGTTAAATATCTAGAAAATTATCGACTTTTCCTTGGATAAATAATGGATTGGAAATGAAGGTAAGCGGTTTTTCATGTCTCTCAGCCTGTTTGGACGCTCGGGTCAGATCCTAGAGACAACCAATCAACGTCCAAGGCTTATTTAGGCCGAGTTTATTCCTTGTGGAACGACCCACAGCGTCATTTTGCTTCATTTTACCTTGTTCTTCTGGTCCTAGAGACATAATCGAGAATAAGGAAATTAAAAATGAGATTTTTACTAATATGTCAGATGATTCTTTCATCCCTGACATCCAGGACAGTGGGAGCAACAGCTCAGATCCTGGCGGGCTTGACACATCTGCGCCTGATGCATTCACCCAAGGCTCCAAGGCTTGTTCTACTAGTTCAATAGTTAAATCTGCGCTTGACGCATTGATCCAAGGCTCCAAGCCTTCAACTACTATTATGATAGTTACATCTACGCCTGACGCATTAAAGCAAGGCTCCAAGTCGTCAACTACAATTGCAATTGTTGCATTTGCCCCTGACGCATTATTCAAGGCTCCAAACCTCCAAATTACTATTTCGCCTGAATTCGATCTCATGATGCCGAGATCTCTTCTCAGAGTGATCTTGAAGCTCATTGGAGTTTCTGGCCTGTCTCAAATTTATTGAGGCAGAAATTAAATAGATTTATGGAAATATCCACCAAATCTGAATCCAGAGATTTCTTTTATCTCCACAGAACCGNTCTTACTTCAAGAATTGTGATCGTCCAAGAAGAAATTCAACATTCAACTGGTAATGAATCAAGTTAAATTCGAGGGTGGTTTACCCCCTATAACACTTTTCGAAAAAAGCGAAAACCCGTATTTTCGACGTTCGCTCGCTCGTTTAATAGTCATTCCTACTATTAAAATACGAGCGTTATTTTTTTTTTCACAAATTTTTTTGGGATTTGCACCCCTATCATTTTTTGGAATTGACCCTATTCAAATGCAACAAACGTCATTTTTCATCATTTTTCTTAAAGATTATCATGCATTTGGTTTCGTTCTAAAATTTTGAATGCCAATATGTGAAACAGTCAAATGATCCTGAAAACCTGTCAACTTCGGAGCTTAGTTTCACCCCCTAAAAATCTTTATCCGCAGAAAAAAAATACGTATACCTTAGATTTTGATGGGGAATAACATTTCAAGCTCATCGAAATTGGTGAGGGACACTCGGAACGGTTTCCTTGTGAGTGACGTTGTGAGAAAACGTTAAAGAGCTTATTACAGATTGAGGCTAATATTAGGGCCAATTGGGGGCACGTGATATGGGAAGGGTGAAATTAAACACACGCGGATTACAAAAACACTGGTGAAGTACTTTATTTGTGGCGTAAGCTACGCGTCTTGATTTTAGGGATACATGAATTAGTGAATGTCTCAATGTCAATTTGATAATAGTCTTTACACTGCACTAGAGATTCTCTCGAAATTAAACTTGATGATTGACTCAAAATAATTGATAGTTAACTCGAAATTAATTGATAATTGAACGAAATAGAGACGATATACAGAGCGCTAGACTCAATATAATACTCGGTGATGTACTCGATTATATTCGAGCCTCGTCTTCGAGATTTTAATAACTTGTAGTAGCCCGCCTGCCGCTACATGGAGCCACACGCCTTCAGAGACCATAGAAAAAGTTGGCTGTGGCACCTCGGCGGTGAGGGCTCGCCATCTTATCATTGTTTTCATGTCTGCGCGAGTGGAACACACGCTTTTCAGAGTTTCCAGTTTGTTTTGCTGTAATATTCTATTTTTCTCCATTTTTACACAGTTTTTTCATCATTATGGTTGACTGTAAGCAGAGGAAACACATAAATGTGTTAAATATCTAGAAAATTATCGACTTTTCCTTGGATAAATAATGGATTGGAAATGAAGGTAAGCGGTTTTTCATGTCTCTCAGCCTGTTTGGACGCTCGGGTCAGATCCTAGAGACAACCAATCAACGTCCAAGGCTTATTTAGGCCGAGTTTATTCCTTGTGGAACGACCCACAGCGTCATTTTGCTTCATTTTACCTTGTTCTTCTGGTCCTAGAGACATAATCGAGAATAAGGAAATTAAAAATGAGATTTTTACTAATATGTCAGATGATTCTTTCATCCCTGACATCCAGGACAGTGGGAGCAACAGCTCAGATCCTGGCGGGCTTGACACATCTGCGCCTGATGCATTCACCCAAGGCTCCAAGGCTTGTTCTACTAGTTCAATAGTTAAATCTGCGCTTGACGCATTGATCCAAGGCTCCAAGCCTTCAACTACTATTATGATAGTTACATCTACGCCTGACGCATTAAAGCAAGGCTCCAAGTCGTCAACTACAATTGCAATTGTTGCATTTGCCCCTGACGCATTATTCAAGGCTCCAAACCTCCAAATTACTATTTCGCCTGAATTCGATCTCATGATGCCGAGATCTCTTCTCAGAGTGATCTTGAAGCTCATTGGAGTTTCTGGCCTGTCTCAAATTTATTGAGGCAGAAATTAAATAGATTTATGGAAATATCCACCAAATCTGAATCCAGAGATTTCTTTTATCTCCACAGAACCGTTAATCCATAGAGATAAACTTTTGAATACATCTCAAAACACGCAGGTTCTGCCCTAGTGGCATTAGGGGCAACTGCTCGAAGTCTGCTCTATGAAGAGAAACTAGAGAATCTAGTCCTTTTCCAGAAGTTGTGTGGTTCAAGGAAAATAAAATCTCAAATTCTTCATGACTTTTATTCATTTAGACTAGCATGTCTTCTAGTCTTAAAAAATAAATTTGGAATGCCCTTGAGGCTACAGCTCCAGTTTTATTTTTGTATGGCTTCACCTCCTTCGGGAAGCTTGAGAAGATTAAAACAAATCTTCAAAATCATGTCAAGGTCTGGAGATTTATCCACCTTTACAGGAGAATCTAAATTCATTGGATTCAAAGGAGCTTGTTCTGAGACGTAGGGGAAAAACAAACGGTTCAAAAAACTCGCATGCTTCAGGTTGAACAACAGGTCCAAACGGAGGCATTTCCTTAATCGTCCCAACGATCCTCGATCAACGTCAGCGTCTCCAGAGTTATTTCTCTACAGGAAAGCAAGAACTAATGGCAAAATTCTCTACAGCCATTCTTGAGCATTTACTTCTCAATTGGAAATCAAACTGTTCTAATAATTGTTTTATTCTGGAGAGACTTAAGAGTCATAAAATCCTCTTCAATTCTGTCCCTTACAAATCGGTAATTCCTCCAGAATTTTAAATCTCTAAACTGAAGGGGATAGTCCTGAAGTATAGACAAACAGGTATGTGATCATAGAGGTAGTTAAAACATCTGTATTACGATCAGCATCCTATGAGGATCAGCTCGTCTCGTAACTTTTTGTTGGTAAACCAAATAAGTAAAAATGGTCAACTTTTAACCTTAAAAGGTTAAACAAACTTATGAGAACTCATAATTTCAATTGAAGGACATGAAATCCCTTTCAAAACTCATACTTTTGTGATATATTCACGGATGGAAATTTATTGAAAGACCTATATTTTCTGCCCCGGTACATGTGGAGCATGAAAAGTTCCTTTGTTTTTACATGGGTGGTATTTTTTCCAATTTTCCTATCTCCCATTTGGAATTTCGACTAGTCCTCTAGCTTAACAACCGTCATGAGACCGGTCATGAATCTTATTGATATCGGAGGCTTCATATCATCTAGGTATCTAGATGATATTTTATTATAGTTTTTCCGACTATTGAGTATGGAACCAATGCAAAATAAAATTGTCAAGGCTCTTTCCTGATCATTGAGGACTGGCGCAGGGAAACTGGCCTATCGGTAAATCCAGCCAAGACAACGGTCCTGGTTTTCATCAGAAATTATAAACTGGAAAAGATCCAATCTCTGAACCTAAATGGCTCGGAGATAAACTACACCAGCAGAGTGAAATATCTGGGTGTCCTCCTGGATAATAAACTCAGCTGGAAAGAACATAGATGTACACAGAGAAATAAAGTGTTTGCCTCTATGTGGGCATGCAGAAGAGCTGTGGGCAGGACATGGGGACTCAATCCTAAAATGATGCTCTGGCTCTACCAAATGGTTCTACTTGTGAGACTGTTATACACTGCGGTCGTCTGGTGGCCGAGGGTGAGTAAGACGGAAATAAGGAACCTGTTGAAAAGCCTACAGGGTACCTTCCTGAGGGCTGCAACAGGAGCCATGAAATCGACACCTACTGAGGCGCTAGAAATAGCATTCAGTATCCGACCCCTCGACCTTAGGGTTGTGAGCTGTGCTACCACAACTGCATACCGACTAAGGTGCCAACTAGAATGGAAGATGACGGGCCAAGGCCATACAAGGCTTAGCCTAATCAATGATCGACCCTTCATAGGTAAGACGGATAGGATTCCTAGGAAGTATCAGATCAGGAAAACTTTCAGAACGAGTATACCACCCAGACAGGAGTGGCTAGACTCGAAACGTAAACCAGGACCAAGAGAGGACTACTGGTTTACGGACGGCTCTGGCTTCAATGAAAGTTTTGGGGCAGGCATCTACCGTCTGAAAGATGGCTTCGGAGAGAGTTTTCCGCTGGGCCATCATTCAACCGTCTTTCAAGAAGAGATGTTGGGCATACTTAAGTGTGCAGAGTATCTGAACGCGAGAGACACAAAAAAGATGAAAATATTCATCTGCGGTGACAGCCAGGCGGCGATCCACGCCCTGGAAAAACCCCCTACAGAGTCACAGGTGGTTTGGGAATGCATGCAGGCATTGGTCATACTGGGTAAAAACAACCAGGTCACCGTAACTTGGGTACCAGGTCACCATGGGATTCTGGGTAATGAAGAGACAGATAAGCTGGCCAAGGAAGGTACAGAAAGGGTGCCCTCACACGGCCTGCTTGGCATGCCCTTCGCAGTGGGAAAAACTCTTATTAAAGATCATTTCCAGCGGGATCATGTCAGGCGTTGGGAGAAAGTTGCGACCTGCAGACAAGCGAAACTGCTTATGAGAGGGCAACTAAGAGTTAGGACCAGAAAGCTTCTGGAGTTGCACAGAGGGGATCTGAGGGTAGCAGTAGGGCTCCTTACGGGTCATACAGCTCTCAGAGCTCATCTGTTCAAGATGAAACTTGCAGAACAAGAAGACTGCAGACTGTGCGGAGGCGATAAGGAGGGCGTCATCCACATTTTATGTGAATGCCCCCTATTAGAGCACCGTAAAGTTGGCCGGCCAGAGTACTCGGTTCGGACCCGCAACCAGGCCAAAATTACCTGCTTTTTACGTGCTTTTTTTCTGCACAAAAAATAAATTTTCTGCTACAATAGTTTTTCCGGAAAATCGATTTTCATGATTGGAGCATCAAGTCAGGCGGCCACATTACCTAGATCAGATCGATGACTGCACTAAAGTCAAGAGCTTTTTAAGTGCTAGTTTTCTGCGAAGAAAAAAAGGGGAAAAAAATTTTTTCCGGGAAAATCAAAATTTTCTGGTGGAGCCTGGAAGCGACTGTCCTCGGATCGGATCCGCAACCAGGCCAAAATTACCTGCTTTTTACGTGCTTTTTTTCTGCACAAAAAATAAATTTTCTGCTACAATAGTTTTTCCGGAAAATCGATTTTCATGATTGGAGCATCAAGTCAGGCGGCCACATTACCTAGATCAGATCGATGACTGCACTAAAGTCAAAAGCTTTTTAAGAGCTAATTTTCTGCGAAGAAAAAAAGGGGAAAAAAAGATTTTTCCGGGAAAATCAAAATTTTCTGATGAAGCCTGGAAGCGACTTTCCTCGGATCGGACTCGCAACCAGGCCAAAATTACCTGCTTTTTACGTGCTTTTTTTCTGCACAACAAATAAATTTTCTGCTACAATAGTTTTTCCGGAAAATCGATTTTCAAGATTGGAGCATCAAGTCAGGCGGCCGCATTACCTAGATCAGATCGATGACTGCACTAAAGTCAAGAGCTTTGTCTCGATCTGATAAAAAAGCAGGTAATTTTGGCCTGGTTGCAGGTCCGATCCGAGGACAGTCGCTTTCAGGCTCCACCAGAAAATTTTGATTTTCCCGGAAAAATTATTTTTTCCCCTTTTTTTCTTCGCAGAAAATTAGCTCTTAAAAAGCTCTTGACTTTAGTGCAGTCATCGATCTGATCTAGGTAATGTGGCCGCCTGACTTGATGCTCCAATCATGAAAATCGATTTTCCGGAAAAATTATTGTAGCAGAAAATTTTTTTTTGCGCAGAAAAAAAGCACGTAAAAAGCAGGTAATTTTGGCCTGGTTGCGGATCTGATCCGAGGACAGTCGCTTCCAGGCTCCACCAGAAAATTTTGATTTTCCCTGAAAAA